>NW_015167563.1:63429-88383 GCF_001447785.1 Gekko japonicus
GAAATGACCTCTGGCCTGGGGTATTTGAATGCAGTTTTGAGCCACATCTTTTTCTGTTCCAGTGTGGGTTTGGTAAAAAAGCGGAGCAAATGCTAGATAACAGCCACTTCCGTACTGTCATTTTTGTCACTCATTTGTCCCTATTGCTTTGGGTCCCCCCTTTCCCACATGTGTTTTGCGCCCTCTGGGACTACTAGAGAGAGCAGAACACATTGGGGGGGGCACCCTGAAGCAATAGGGACAAACGAGTGACAAAAATGACAGTGCCAGCCACAGAGTCTACAGTGCCAGCCACAGTGCCAGTCTACAGCTCTCCTGCACCAGAGAGAGCTCCAGCACCCAGGCCCTGGCAAATGTCCACAGCCTCCTGACTAGGGGAGCAGCTTCTACAGTCCTCCTGACTGGGAGCAGTAAGAGACATGGTGCTCTGTACCCTGGTACAAGACTGCTGTGACTGGCCCAAGCAGCCAGGTGCTTCTGATGTGTTCAGAAAGGGCACCACAAACCTGTGGCTTCCTACAAAGGGGTGTAACAGTTCTCCAAGCTTAGCAAATCGGATTGCCAACCTCCAAGTGGGGCCTGGAAATCTCCTGGAATTACAACTGATCTCCAAACTACAGAGATCAATTCCCTTGGAGAAAATGGCTGCTTTGGTGGTGTCCTGTGTAGTATTATAACCTACTGAGGTCCCTCCTCTCCACAAACCCCAGACTGCTCAGGCTCCACTGCAGAGTTGGCAACCCTATGAAGGGCAGTTGCCTTCATTATAAGAACCAGGCACGCATCTGACTAGGACTGAAACTACTTTATGATTAAATCCAGAACTTTGTAAATATAGCCACCTTGAAGCAAGAGGAAAGGTGAGGTATAAATATTTTAATAAACAAATCAGTCAAGAAACCCCAGACAGGTATGATGATAATAAACTCAGGGAACTGGAATTAGAGTCTTAAATTCTGTACCACATCTCAAATGTAAGATTCACGTGCAGGTTCACACACAATTCACACTCCTCCTTTGAAATGCAGTCGATTCTAAACATGACTGGCAGAACAAACCAGCCAGCCAGCCATTCACTGAGTTGCTCTAGCATTTAGATGAAGCTACGGTCTAAAAACTACCTGCAGAATTCAAATGCTTTAACACATGAAAGGTATAAGGGGAATTGTCAGGACAAAAGAACACTTCAGATCTGTTCAGAGTAGCATTCTTGCCTGTGGGCTATAAAGGCTGTAGGTTTCAAATCCACACAAGCATTTAGTCTTCAGTCTAGCTCAGAAGGAGAAAAAGGCAGCTATCAAAACTAAGAGAGAATAGTATTTCATACAGAACTGCACTAATGGGTTTGTCTCCTCTGCTCTTTTCTGAAAGAAAGCTGGGGCCTGTAACATTTGATTCAAAATCCTATCCAGAGTTTGAAAGCTGGTATATTTTATCCCTTAGTTTTATTAAATAGCAAATGATTGAATTAAGCTGAGCAAAATACCATTTAAATGTGCTCTAATTTTAGTTAATCAAAAGGAACATCTCTCTATGTCCAGAAGATAAATCAAGATAGATCATTCTGTGATGTGTTGAGGTACCAAGGGTGGACTACATTCTTCTAAATTAGTGTGCATACAGAAGCCTGTGTATGCACACACATACATTTTCCTTCATATATTGAGAGCATCTAGTCTGTCAGAGATCGGTTTGTTCATATTTTCAGTTAATGCTATGAATGGTGAGTTCAGCACCAAAATAAATACCAATTTCTGTAGTTGTGCAATAACTCTGCAGCATATATAGTACACTGTTATGTGCATGTGTGTGTAAAGTGCCATCAAGTCACAGCTGACCTATGGCGACCCCGTAGGGTTTTCAAGGCAAGCGACTGACAGAGGTGGTTTGCCCTTGCTTTCCGTCCAAATACTAACGAGATCCTGCTTAGTTTCTGAGATCTGGCCATCTAGGCCAGGACATGCTATGATAGAGGTTTCCAAATTTTTCTAAGTATGTAAAATTAAAGCGAAGCATTTTATTTCTGTTCCCTGCAATCTTTCTATGATGAGCTACTCTCACTTAATGCATATTGCATTTGACTAATGCTTGGCACTTCCATAAGTAGGACAAAATTACCTTTTCTTATGACTGTAATTTCTCTCATGGAACAAATGCACCAGCCCATTCACTTAAATCCAAACTAATATGGAGGAATGTTCATTAATGTTTACTCATGTAGAATGTGCACAGAACATTAGTCACAGGCCCATAAATAAACACTCTTCTTCATGCACGCAACATTAATCTTGATCTCATAAACAAATAGCCAGAGATTTCTGTGATACACTCTATAGAAAGTTATTGTACCAGAGCAATATATCTTACTTCTTCTCACATCCAACTATAGAAGATGAAGTCTTATTTCAATTATTAGTTTATGACAGCAGATTAATTGAGGGGCAACAAAAGTGGTTTTGTTTAGAGATGATGTGTATAATATTGATTTTAGCATTGTTATGTTTTAATAGTTTGAGTTCCTGTCTAGGGCTTGGTACACTGTCTTTAAAAAAAAATCCAAATAAACAAAGTTTACGGTCACATGCACAACATCTGAATGACTCATTCATGGTCCGAAATGGTTCTTTACAAGATGAAAAATAAATAGCATCATCATAGAGTCAAACAGCATTTCATGTTTATTGTTTACACTGAAATACTCAAAATGCTTTACTAATTAAATACATATTAGTATGTATTTAATGTATTTGCTATCAAAGGAAGGGGTTTGGAGTCTTTAAAAGCAATTTGTTGTAGACACGTGAAATTTCTGAATAGACATTCCCCAACAGTTTAATTATATAAGCATATATTTCAGTGTTGCATCGCAGAGATGTTTTTGCCATTAAATTAATATTGGAACTATCAAAATTAAAGTTAATAGAAGTGAAGTCCCAAGTTCCAGCTCAAACCACCGTAGGGTATGTGGATAATATGAAATGTTTTAATCAATTCCAATTCAGCAGTTTTCACGATGGAGTCTCTCATTCTAGTCCTTCTGTTTAAGACTGGTGATTTTCACCATTAACAGTGCCCTGGGAGATTCCAGCATGAAACTGCTGAAATGGAATTAAGAAGCTGCACGCCACCTCCCCTCCAGGACTGAACCAGGACTTGATTCTATATGGCACTGTAACTATTAACTACTTTAGCAAAACCTGGGACTCCTCGGCTATTACAGGTATTAACTTGTGAATGGGCACACAGTATTTTTCTTGATTCAGTTTGAATTTTACATAATTACGTCTTGAATTTCACATGAACACATGAAGCTGCCTTATACTGAGTCAAACCACTGGTTCATCAAAGTCAGTATTGCCTACTCAGACTAGCAGCAGTTCTCCAAGATCTTAGGTAGAGGTCTTTCACATCACCTACTACTTGATCTTTTCACCTGGAAATGCCAGGGACTGAAGCTGGAACTTCCTGCATGCCAAGCAGATGCTCTACCATTGGTCCATCAAGGTCAGCTTTGCCTACTCAAATGGGCAATGGCTGTCCAGGAGGTCAGGGGGGTCTTTTACATCACCTACTCCCCAGTACTTTTAACTGGAGATGCCAGGGACTGAATCTGGGACCTTCTTCATATAAAGCAGAAGTTCAGCCATTGTGCCACAGCCCCACCTCACCCGATTTGTTTGTTCATTCACACTTGTTACATAAAATGTCTGCTTAGAGAGGATACACTTATATAGCTTCTGGAGAACTGGGCTCTAGTTTACAAAAGCTGGACTACAAAACTCCTGTTTATTTTTTGTTACAAATGTGTATTAAATCTGTCCACAGAACATACACTTATATAGCTTCTGTAGAACTGGGCTCTAGTTTACAAAAGCGGGACTACAAATGTGTATTAAATCTGTCCACAGAAACAGGGGCAAGCAGTATACTTGTAAATTATGGCTTCAAAGCCAATATACATACAAAAGAAGATGCGGGAAAAATCTGGAAAACAGGGCATTTTATGCACGTCAAGCTAGTACTCAGCCACAAAAAAAATCTAATCTGCTCACGGTTTAGAAAGGTGGCCCGAAGAATTTCCATGGCTCCCACAGGATTAGAGTTGGGGGGAGAGAAACCTCCAGGAATATGCATCTATGCATGCATAATACTAGCTTCATTTATCAGTAGAGACTGAACTCCCTATAGGGCCAGGCTGCATGTGTTACTGTCACAATGTGACATCTATCTTCTTAATAATGAATAATGACTGTAGCACAGGCATCACCTCACAGGTATCAATTGCAGTTTATGCCTGTGTCTGTGGATGCTGCCATTTAAGACTGATGTGTGTGCTGTAGATTACTGCTCAGAGCAAACAGATGACTGAGCTCTGCTGATGGCACTGGTAATAGGAGGTGCTGGCCATTTCAAATCAGATTTGTTGCTGAGGTTTAAATGGAATTAGATAACCACACAGGCAAATCATGTGAATACCCTGAGATACAATAACATGCTGCTGAGGTGAGTTTCTATAATTGCTGTTGTGGGGATCTACAATACTTGATGTTTTTGTTGTGTTTGTTGTTCAGTCGCACAGTCGAGTCCGACTCTTCACAACCCCATGGACCACATCATGCCAGGCCCTCCTGTCTTCTGCCGTCCTCCAGAGTTTGCTTACTTTCATGTTTGTTGCATCGATAATACTGTCTAACCTTCTCATCCTTTGCTGTCCTCTTCTTCTTTTTCCTTCAATCTTTCCCAGCATTAGGGTCTTCTCCAGTGAGTGCTCCCTTCTCATTTGGTGGCCAAAATATTTGAGTTTCAGCTTCAGTATCTGGCCTTCCAGGGAACAGTCAGGGTTGATTTCTTTTAGGATTGACTGATACAATCTCCTTGCAGTCCAAGGGACTCTCAAGAGTCTTCTCCAGCACCCTAATGCAAAAGAATCTATTATTCGGTGCTCGGCCTTCCTTATAGTCCAACTCTCACAGCCATACATTACTACTGGGAATACCATCGCTTTGACCATACAGACCTTTGTTGGCAGGGTAATGTCTCTACTTTTTATTATGCTGTCTAGGTTTGCCATCACTTTCCTCTCAAGGAGCAGGTGTCTTTTAATTTCATGGATGCAGTCACCGTCTGCAGTGATCTTGGATCCCAGGAACATGAAGTCTGTCACTGCTTCCACGACTTCCCCTTCTATTTGCCAAGGAGTGATGGGGCCGGATGTCATGATCTTAGTTTTTTTTGATGTTGAGTTTCAAGCGAACTTTTGTGCTCTCCTCTTTCATTCTGAGCAAGAGGCCCTTTAGGTCCTCTTCACTTTCTGCCATTAGAGTGGTATCGTCTGCATATTTGAGGTTGTTGATGTTTTCCCCGGCAATCTTCCAGTCATCCAATTCATCCAGGCCAGCATTTCGCATGATGTACTCTGCATATAAATTAAATAAGCAAGGTGACAATATACATCCTTGTCGTACTCCTTTTCCTATGCTAAACCAATCAGTTGTTCCATATCCAGTTCTAACTGTCGCTTCTTGACCCTTATACAGATTTCTCAGGAGACCAATATATTGGGATCTATAACTCTTTATAAATATACAAAATCTATCAATGTAAATTATTTGTCAACACTCAAAATGTATGCAGAGCCCTAGTCTGCTTCACTACATGGATTCCCCCCCCCCATGTGGACAGCGGGAAGCCCCTGATGATTTGGGGAGCAACCACATGATGTCATATTCATTCAAAGCACAACTTATGGGATTCCTGGGGCTTTTCACTTTGAGCTGGATCAAAGGGTGGCTGCCGAGCTCCACCTTCCAAATGGCAGAGCTGAACTCTGCATTTCCCAGTCTCCCCATTTGGGTTTTTTTCCCCCCTTCATGCCTGAGCTAAAGTTCAGCTTTGTGCTGTGACTGGGAAGGGAGTTGTCAGGCTGTGGGGGTGGGGGTCGGAGGTAACAACATGATTGCTGTCACACCAGGGCTCCTGCACCAACACGATGAAGGGAAAGGCAAGAGGAGGGGTGACATCAGGAGTCAGCAACCCAGGGACTGAGCAAGCAGATGCTGTCTCCACTGCTTACTGCAACTTCCACAGTAGGGCCACTTTCCCCCCACCTCCATCACGTAGAAGCAGCCTTAATATGCTTGCAACAGTGGATAGGCTGTCTGTTGATGGAGTCAATGGGAGATTTCCTCTGTAAGGGATTTCCTCTGTAACATTCTCCTCATCCCCATATGTTTCAGCCAAATAATTCCTGCTCCAATTTGGGTTGTACCTTGTCTTACTAATTGACACTTGAAAAACCACATATAAATTGGTTCATTAACAACATTGACCTGTTGTCTCCATTTCTTACCAACCTTTCTCAGGAGTATAGAATTAAGCCAAAATTAATTGTTCCATTAAAAACAACATGCTGCAGGTTGAACCTATATAACATTTCATCTTTCAAAAGGTTTCTCCTGGGTTTACTAGGCCTTCAAAGGGTTGTCCTTAAAGTTTCCATTAATCAGCATGATTTCTTGCTTACAATAGTAGGTAATGACAGCTAGTATCTTTTTTGAGTTAATGTGACTGCGATCTTTAAGCCCCATTCCAGAAATTGCATAGAACGTATACAGGAAATAATATTTTTAAACAGACACAATGCACCTTTGTGTCTGCTGAGAAACATCTAATATTCTCTGTGCAGCTACTTCTGGATGTGTGCAGGATTTTTTAAAGATGAAAACAAAATCCCTTCTCTCCTCTCAAAAACCAAGTCGTCTTTCCCCTTAAAACTGAAAGAAAACTCACTTGCAAGTTGAACAGCTAGATTCAAGTTCAGTAGCACCAGAAAGACCAACAAGATTTTCAGGGTATGAGCTTTCAAGAGTCAGAGCTCCCTTCATCAGATATATCAGAGTTTTTGATTCTCAAAAGCTTATACCCAGAAACTCTTGTTGGTCTCTAAGGCGCTACTGGACCTCAATCAAGCTGTTCTACGACAGACCAACGCAGCTACCCTCTGAAACTCTCGTTGCAAGCCAATAGCCCCCTCTTCAAGTCACCCATCTAAAGAACAAATATTAATGAATCAAAACACATAAGCATTCCTATTTAGGGAAACAGGGTCATTATCTCATGGAAGTGGAAGAGAGGGTCTGGCCACTCCAACGTGCAGCACGGATCAGGAGAATGTGGTCCTAAAGCTCAGCCAGGCTGATACCCTCCTATGCTGCTCAGGAAGGTGGGGGAGAAGTCACCTCATGCAGTCTCACTTCCCCTAGGACTTCAGCCAAGAAATAAGTCCCTCCCACAAAGTCAGCTCTGACAAGCAGGCATTTTGGACTGCCAAGAAGCATTATATTTTCAAGGGGAGGGAACCAGAGCAGTTAATGAGCAGCCAAAGGGCAGCCAGCATGGTAGAAGTGAGAAAACAGATCCCTGGGGGAAAGGCCTTATCTAGGGATGTCAGCCTGCGGGTGGGACCTGGGGATCCCCCAGAATTACAGCTCATCTACAGACTGCAGAGACCCGTTTCCCTGGAGAAAATGGGATGCTTTGGAGGGGGGAACTCTATGGCATTGTACCCCACTGAAGTCTGTTCTCTCCAGGCTCCACCCCCAAATCTCCAGGAGGTCCTCAACCTGAAGCTGGCTACCCTAACCCCCACCCCTTGCCGGTGGACAGGTGGGACCTGGCTGGCAACCCTAAGTGAAAGTGATGTGGCACAATCCAATGAGAGACAAGGTAGCCCCTAGACCAGGCATTCCCAATACGGTGCCCACTAACTCCTTTTTTTAGAGCACACCAAATGGTTTTACAAAGTGGATGGGGTTGGGTGGGGCTTTTGCATCATAGGGCTTCTGATCGGCTACCACAGATCTTATTGGCTGCCTCCACTACACAAGTATCTTCACTGTGTTGTTGTCTACAAGAAAATATTTTAAATGGTATATTCATTTTAAAAGGCATCCTGTTAAACAGAGCTTCTGTCTGAAATGTTGAAGAATCCCTGACATTTTGTGGTTGGCCCTGCAGAAGAAGAAGAAGAGGAGTTGGTTTTTATACCCCACTCTTCACTGCCCGAAGGAGTCTCAGAGTGGCTTATGATCACCTTCCCTTCCTCTCCCCACAACAGGCACCTTGTGAGGTAGGTGGGGCTGAGAGAGCTCTGAGAGAACTGTGACTGACCCAAGGTCACCCAGCTGACTTCATGTGGAGGAGTGTGGAATCAAATCTGGTTCTCCAGATTAGAGTCCGCCACTCTTAACCACTACATCACACTGGTCATTTTGTGGTTGTTTCCACCACCCTCTGTTAGAATTCCCAAGGCACCCAAAAAGGTTGGGGACCCCTGTCCTAGGCTCATTATATGCTCTCCTTCCTCTTAGGCTCTGCCTGACTGCCAGTATGGAGAACCAAAACAAATCGACAAGTTGATGCAATTGCTCTAAGCTTTATTTCCCTCTTCCAGGTATGGAAAAGAACCAGCCCTGTATAGTTTTCCAAAAAGGAACAGTTCTCAGAAGTAGCCATAAATGAATAATTCTGAATCTATGCTTTAAAAAAAATTACTAGTGGAGTAAAAATGGTGGATGTTGTATTCAAAACAAAAATAAATTACTTGCTACAAACAGATCATACTTGCTGGATTCTAAGTAGGCTAGTGCATACTTTGGTTTTACTTAAGACATGAAAAACCTCTTAAAATCAAACACTGCAGAGAATTGTCTCTTGTTTATTGTTATAGTAATTTCTTAGTATGCTTTCACATACCAAAAAGGAGTAGATTTAGTGTATCATGTGTATTACATAGCTTTCGGGGGAAGCATATATTAATTCTTGACATTTCGATAGCTCTTTTTGGATTGCCATTTGTGGTAGGCATGATGAGGAATGGAGAAACAATGAAAGTCACAACGTTTTCCATGCCCATTAATTTGATAGCCCAAGCACCACCTAAAGGGCTTCTCCCTTTAGCCTCAAACCTCAAGGAGGTGATTTGGAATACCTGAGAACCCAGCCTGCTCACCAGATGCACTTGGCCAATTTCCTAGGGCTCCAGCAGTGGAGGGCCACTAAACAAGAGTCAGCCCTGGCAGGTACCCCAGCAGATCCTCTTCCTCCCTCTGTCCCCCATGGTGTGAGAGAGGAGGGTAACACACGAGAAATAAAGTATCAAGAATTAATATATGTGTCTGATGGTGAAAGGAACATCAGGTACATTACTTGTAGTTGTAAATCCTTAATATTCTACTGCTTGTAAATAGCCATTCTATAACCAAAACATTCCAAAAAATTTATATTAACCCTTAAAAAAATACCTAGTACTAACTTCAATTTCACATTCTTTATAAAAGTTTCCATAACTGCTTATACATAGCCCTTATATAACCAAAACATTTCTATATATTTTATACTAACTTTAAAAAAACATACCCAATGCTAAATAACTTCACATATCTAGTGCTGATAATATTTATCTCTGAGATTTTCTAAAATAATACATACAAATATCTTATAACAAATATTTCTTTAACTTATGATTTGATTTCAGTTTTAATTACTAAATTTCATACAGCTGTTATTAATGTTTGATTTTTAAATCACATTTTAGGGTTTTATTCTCCATACAGCTATTATTAATATTCATTTTTGAGTTACATTACAGGATTTTGAGCTTTCTAAGATTAAATATAAAAACTATCTTATACCATTTTTTCTTTCAACATTTAATTTTAATCACGATTTCTCAAGTTTTATATCCTTGGATCTCATTAAATCTCCTTAAATTCCATTTTAAGTATCCTTTTAAGTATCATTTACTCTGCTGCAACCAGTCCACCTTAAGTTACAAGTCCTCCTCCCCACTTTTCCCCCCTCCTTCTTGAGTTCCAGCATTTTATTATCTGTAGTTGAGGGTTGTTACTGTAGAATCTCTGTGTGGGAGCAGAAATCTCCCTCTTCGCCTGCAGTATCCAAAAAAAAACTTGCAACACTTTCCTTACAGGCTGATATGCTTTTATTTTCTGTATTTGAGAACTGTTCCTGTAGAATTTCAGTGTGAAAGTAGAGATCTTCCCTTGTTTGTTTGCAGTATCCAGAAAAAATGTATTAGTCATGCTTAAAATTATCTTCCATTCCACCTTAACATCTTCAGGCACGTAGGCAGCTATTTTTCCCATTTTCATTTTAAACGGTTCAATCCCTGATATTTCCATTTCTTCCAATCTCGATTGTTCCCTCAGTTTTGATCTTCATTTGGTGATTGTTTCGGTAAATTTTCTGTTTGATGAAAGTTGAAAGAAAGCTCCTGGACCTGATTTGCTAACAAATACAAATTGCGCTGTATTGGCAACATGGCTGAATTAAAAATGTCTGTTAATGTCTCCATTATCATTTGCAAAGCAGGCATTGTTCCTACAAAACAGCTTAGCCAGATCACTGAGCTCCCAAAATTTGTTGCTAGAAATCCAAAGTGGCTCCAATATTCATTAAGTCTCTTTCCAATAGCAATCCTCATCTGAATCCAATTTAATTTCAATGTAGTCCAAATAAATTTATTATAAAGTCACAGTCAGCTTTAAATCATATTGATAATATCCAATTCTAGTTTCAGTTTACAACCAGTTAAATCAGTGGGGGTCAGCACAGTTTAAACTTTTCCCTCTTATAGACCCTTTTAGATGTTAATTGGTGTAGTTTCAAGGTATTGGTCTTGACCTTTAAAGCCCTTTATGGTCAGGGTCCTGCATACCTGAGGGACTGCCTTTCCCCATATGTTCCCCAGAGATCACTGCATTCAGGGGCTCAAAACCAGCTGGTTCTTCTGTGCCCCAAAGACGGTAGACTGGCGATAACCAGAGCCAGGGCCTTTTCGTTGGTGGCTCCATACTGGAATGAGCTCCCGGACAAGATCAAGGCCCTGCAGGACCTTTTACAGTTCCACAAGGCCTGTAAGACACAGCTCTTCCACCAGGCTTTCAATTAGGAGCAGTCTTAAACACCAAGGAGTGACCCTGCGCCCTGTACCCTGGTTCTACCACCTTCAGTCTATTTCGCAGTCAGTCAGTCTATCTCACCGCATAAACTATGTGATCAGATTGAGCCGATTGAGAATACCACCAGGACAATTCCTAAGAATACAATACCTAAGTAGTGATACGGTTGGTTTTAGGAACTTTCGCTCTGCACTTTGTTTCCGGCACTTTGAAAATCCATGCGATGGTCACCTCGAGGTTAGACTACAGTAATGCTCTCTACCTGGGGCTGCCCTACCTGGAAGCTACAGCTAGTGCAGAACACTGTGGCCAGGATGCTGTTGGGTCTCCCCAGGATTCTGTTGGGTCTCCCTGAAAGCACTGCACTGGCTCCCTACAGCATACTGAATTTGCTTCAAGGTGCTGGTTCTTACCTTTAAAGCCCTTTATGGTCGGGCACCTGCATACCTGGGGGACTACCTTTCCCCACATGTTCCCCAGAAAGCACTGTGTTCAGGGTCTCAACACATCGTTTAACTCCCAGGTCCTAAAGATGCCAGGCTGGCCACAACTAGGGCCTGGGCTTTTTCAGTGGTGGCACCGTACTGAGTGGAATGAGCTCCCAGAAGATATTAGGGCCCTGTGGGACCTTTTACAGTTCTGCAGGGCCTGCAAGACAGAGCTCTTCTACCAGGCCTTCAACCAAGGAGCCACCTAAAAACTAAAAGTTGAGTACTGACCAAGGCCCTGTCCTCTGAAACCATCATTGGCAGCCTGTGCTCCACCAGCACGCATGAAATGAAACAATGGCTTAACATCAATGCTGACTATATTCCATTACAATCGATTTGCCACTATGTTCCGCCATCGTTATTCAATACTGATACTGACACTAGCACTTTATGAACTGGTTTTTATAATTGTTTGTTTTATGTATCTTAATTATTATGCAAGCTGCCCTAAGCCTGCTTTGGCAGAGAGGGTGGGGTATAAATCGAACAAATAAATAAATAAATACAGCCCTTCAAGTAGACAAACACAGGCATGGTCTTATCCAGTGGCAAGGAATCATGGTAAAAACTCTGCTCTGGCAGACTATCTCAATGTTTTCGAATTCCCTAAATACTGAAGAGCCTTCACCATGGCCCACTTCAATGTGTTACCATCAGCACTTTGGAAGGGAGATATACATGTACCCCTTACTTTCAACTGGTTTGCTCCTGCCAGTTGGACGTGGTTGAAACGGTGAACCATTATGAGAATCAGTTCAAATGTTGTACTTGTTAAGTGCTCAGGATAATCTGAGCTGGTGGGGGGGGAGATCCCTACACATGGAGTTGTGATGTGAATCAGTCTTTGCACAGCATAATATTGTTGGCGTAGTAATTAACACAGCAAAAGTGCACAACCTGATTAAAGTGTAGATAAAGGAAGTAACATGCTCGGTAGTAAAGAGGAGAGACAGAGATAGTGTCCTGACTACATCACTAGCTGTGAGAGACAGTAAGTGTGGAACTTCCAAGGAGGAGGAGGATCTTACTCTAAGAGCAGCGATCTGGAGACAGACAAGGAATGACACTGAACAGGAGAGAAAGTGCTGACCTCACTGTCCTATCTAATAGTCTTTTAGCCCTCTGCAGGGTCTTCTCTTCTTCTTTCTGCACCAGACTTTGCCTATTCCAACAAATATCACATAATAAAACCTTTGTATATTATGGTTAGCATGCCCACCTTCTGTTTCACAGTGAATCTTAAATCCAAAGAACTAGTGCAGACCAGATTGCACACAGTTGCCAATGTGACATTGGGTCAATTTAGAAGACACCACAAGTCATTTGGAAACATGTAGAGGCTTTGGCTTTGACCTAAACCACCAATTACTTTTGCTTTTTGAACTCTGTCAAAGAGATTGTTTTGGGATAGTCAACACCACAGCAGTTAACTATGTATAGATTTCTCACACTTCTGCTGAGTGCATACATTCAGCTGTGGTACGGACTCAGAAGGAACTCTGAAAAGCTAAACAAAGTTTTTGTGAAGTGCTTCACAGAACTTTCCCTCCTAGCCATTAGTAAACACTTCTCCTATGACACAGATTTCTTCCTAAATCCATGTCCCAAAAGGTAATCTGTGCAGCACATTTCAAAAACATGACTGGCAACTAAAATCTATAAACATGGTCTACTGGAAAAAAAGCAATGGAATTAATTAATTTCTAAGCAAGTGTATCCATTCAAAAATCCAAAATACATAATCTATTTTGCCAGGGGAATCAGATCCAAGAAAATATATCACCGTACCTGTTTTTGCTTTCTCTACTTAGACAGATACCAGTTAAGCTCTGGCTATTATGATTTATAAAAATACAAGTAGAAACTCACAAGAATTGCAGGAAGCTTTATTCTCAATTAAGCACTCATCACTCGCCACCCCATATCCCATCACCTCAATAGACATACAGGGATGCATTGAAGTGCCTTCCAGGACAGAACTGTGTGATTTTCCCTGATGATGGCCAGCAGGAAAAATGAATGCTTCTTCCCACCAACAGCATACAACTCTTGGGTTCTAAGATCTGATAGCACAGGGGTGTCAAACATACAACCCAGAGGCCGAAATCAGCCCATCCAGGAAGCAAGGAAGAGGAGGGTGGTGACAGCGGCAGCAAGAGCAGCGAAAAGACCTGCATCAGGTTGGTTGGCTGGAGGGTCCATCCCCCCTTCCTCTCTCTCTCAGTTGGACCTGGCTGCACACATGTGGCTGCTGTTCCCTCTCCTCCTATGAGAGGTGGGGGGGGGTCACTGCCTCCCTGTCAGTGTCCGTGCTCACTGGGCCTCCCCCCTTTGCTTCAGCAGCAGAAATCACCTCCTTCACCCCTGTCACCGCCACCTTCTTCTTCTCTGCTGGAGAAGTGGTCCTCTGGGAGGAGGGAAGGAAGAAGGGAGGGAGAAAATCATAATGTGTGAAGGGGGTGTGGAGGGAGCTACTGATGGAAATGGTCATTAGAGGAAGTATAGGAATAGAAATGCCAGAGTGTATCTGGGGGGGAGGGGTATAAGGGACTGGAGGGAGGGGCCCGGAAGAGAAGGGTTGAAGTGCATGCAGTGAGGTGTGTGGTGGGAACTGCTCTTGGAAAGCCATGGGAGAGGAAGAGAAATATAGGGTTAGGGTGAGGGATGGTGCTGAGTTTTTGTGTTGGGGGGGGAACATGCCAGAGTAGGAATGTAGTTGGAGGCTAAGATAAAACAGGAGTCTTGAGCCACCTTAAAGACATTTTTTTGCATCATTTTTATTTTCTAGGCATCTGTACCTTGCTTTTCTCCCCAGATGGGTCCCAAAGCAATTTACAACTATCGTTCTCCGCATCTAACTTTTTGTTCTCACAACAACTGTCCAGGGTACGTTAGACTGAGAGAGTGACTGGTCTAAAGTCACCCAGCAATTTCCATGGCAGAGTGGGGCTTGTGAACCTGAGTCTCCCAGCTGTTACACGCACAAACCCTGTGCGTGCAGGGTGTGTCTTTGGGGAAGGTCAGGTCTCTAAAGTCTCCCAGCTGTTACACGCACAAACCTCAGCCCTGTGTGGGGGGGTGTCCTTGCGGAAGATCAGGTCTCTAAGTGGGACTGAAGTGCAAGGAAAGGAGTGGTCAGTGGGAGTAGGCCTGAGATTTGGAGGAAAGTGGATTGGTGTGGATGAATCACATTGAGGTGGTGGGAGAAAAGGGCTGATTTAGGAGTTCTGGTCATTGACAGGTAGCTGGTAAATCTATGGACGGTTCATGATTTTTGTGGTGGATTGAGCAAGTGGTGAGGGTGGTGGCTCCAGTTACTTGGAGAGTTTATATTATATGTGTACATTTTGGGATGGACCTCTCTAAGTGGAAAAGAAACCCTGCTTTACACACAAAAATGCCTCCAGGGTCTCAGAAAGAAAAGCTGCTGATGGTGTAGTGGGGAAATGTATTTTCAGACTGGGAAGAGGACCCCTGGAATTACTTGTCCCAGGGAGGAGCGGGGGATGGAAAGGAAAGTTTTCCAAAGGTGGGAGACATACTCAAGGCGGATTACACATAGAAAGTCAGGACAGTCAACAAAATGGGACATTCACACTGCCCCCCCCCCCACCTACCAATGAAAGGGTGCCATGAATTGCAGGTAGGTGGGGGAGCAGTGTGATGCTGTACTGAAGGATAAGCTTTCTGAAGTTGGCATTCACAAATTTTACCAGTTTTGGAGTCCAAATTACCTCAATTAAAGGCTGTTGCTTCTAAAATTCTGTCTGTGTTTGTCTGTAAACGTATGTCTGTAAACGTATGTCTGTAAACAGCTCTTTTCTGTAATAAATGTCAATAAATCAAAAGTACGTTCTCAGCTTACAGATACACCCCTAAATAGCATACTTAAGATTGCTAGGGCACAGACATTGACTTCAGATTTTGGTGCACTAATTCAGAGCAAGAGGTGTCAGTTACCAAAGACTGTTAAATAAAGGAAATACTACAAGAGTGTTAATGTTTTATGCATAATTTGAGTAAAAATTAGTATCGTAAATTGGGTTTGCCTGTGTCCTTTATAAAGTTTATATCTCTGGTACTCGACATTACTATGGCACACATGGCCTGGCCCGACAAAGTGACATATATGAAAGATCCAGCCCTTGTAACAAATGAGTTTGACACTTCTGCACATAGCAGATTTTCCCTTTGAAATATTCTGGAGAATGGAATCTGTACATGGAAATGCTAAATTGAGCATCACATTCCTCAGAACATTGTCTTCTCAACCCTCTTGGGAAACCCTACTATATAGACCTAGCTTATTGGCCATTTCCTGTTTGAAGTTAGAAATACTGTGTGATCTTAAGCTAAACATTAATATCATTGTGCTGGCATATTTTTTTAAAAGGAACAAACAAAGCTGCCTTAGGGATCAGACCATCCACCTTGGTACTATCTGCCCTGATTGAAAGTGCGTATCCATATTCCCAGAGAAAATATTTCTCAACACTTGCTATTTAAGGTCCTTTAAATGGAGATTAGGAATGGGCACAAACCAGCTCAATTAATTTTGGCTGGTTCGTGGTTCACAAACTGAAATTTGTGGCAGGTCAACCAGCACAAACTTTCATGCCAGTTCATGCCAGTTCGTGAATGAATACATTTCCAGACAAACTGTCTCCACCCAAACAAAATGTTTACCAAACTTCAAAGTGATGGGGGTCCAGTCTTGGAAACACTCTTGTCAGTTTCAAACTAATCTTGTCAGTCCCCCCCCCCACTGCCCATTCTGGACTTTTGTGTTCCCTTCCCATTTTCTTGCACAGAGCTTGCAAAATCCCCCCCTTGCTTGAATTTATTGTGACTCTCTGCTTTGAGAGCAGTCCTTTTAAACATCCAATTGGCAGTGGCACTGGGTTCTGCTGGGAATTCTGCACAATATACCTGGTTGTGCTGGGCTTGCAACCCCCCCCCCCCACACACACACACAGTTGAATTTCTTGTGACACTGTGAGATCACTCCTTTTAAGCTTGCAGTGCCACAGTGGCACTGGGTTCTACTGGGCATTCTGTACATTCAACTGGTTGTGCTGGGCTTAAAAAATTGTGTTTCCCCCCCTTCAGTTTGTACTGCAGGGATTATCTGATTTGACATTAATCCTCTTTTACTTGCATTGCCACAGTGGAACTGGGTTCTACTGGGCATTCCGTACACTGAACAGGGCTTGTAAAATGGAGCTGTTCTGCCAGGACTTTCAGTTGAGGTGGTGGACACCCAATTAGTTGGCCTTCCTGCACAAAAGTTGCCCTGACTAGTTGCCCTATATGGAGTCTTGGTATTATAATAAACATAGTGTGACTCCAGTTACCATCCGGCTTATAGGGGGTCTGAATTGTTATATTTAATTCACCATCTTTTAATTGTTTAAGGGTTTTAGCTGTTTTAATAATTAATTATATTACTTGGTTTAAAGGTTCATGCACTTTATTATTACCCACCTTGAGCCCGTTTTGGGAAGGGCGGGATATTAATTTAACTAATAAATAAATAAATAAATAAAATAGTGCAAGGCTTGCAAACATTTCCTCCTTGCTTTGATCATGATTCTGTTCTTCACATCAGTCCTGATGAGCTGGCATTGCTACAACATCACTGTATTCTGCTGGGCACTCTGTACATTGCACTAATTCTGCTGGGCTTGCAAAAATGCCCACCACCACCTTCAGTTTCTACTGCAGAGATTCTATGGCTTGACTTTAGTCCTACCCTTGCTTTTTTGTTCCCCCCCCCCTCCTTTTGAAACAATGGAGAATGGCACAACTGCTTTGGGTAAATCCAATCCTCACCAAACTTGGAGGGCAGGTAGAGTCAGCCAGAGATCTCTTGTGAGTTTGGTGTCTCTAGCATGTCAGGGGGGATTCTACCATGTCACAAACCTCATGAACTGAACAGGTTCAGATAGCTTCTAAAAGTTTGTGATGGTTCATGATTCATGAACTGGGCATGCCACGAACCATGAACTGAACTGCATTTTTCCAGTTCGTGCCCATCCCTACTGGAGATATCAAGGACTGAGTTAAAGACCTTTCTGTGCACAAAGCATGTGTTCCCCTCAGAACCTCAGCTCCACCAATCCATTCCTTTGAGGATTTTCTATACAAAGATGTATTGTTTCCTACAAACCTCCAAGCCTGTAATGTTACTTCAAGCTGCGAGTGGCCTGTTTTCTTCCAGAAAAAGTACTTTGTCTGCTTATACCCACAGGCACTGGCACATTCAAAGAGGCAATACAGAACACTGGAACAGAATATGGATGTGTCATGTTACGCCTTGATTTTGGGCCCTTCATCACATCTGGAATGTGCAGCTGAACTGATATTATGATAAGATTAAAGCATATGTTCAATTTCTTTTTCTAAATGCCCCTACCCATTTGGAAGACACAGCAAATGAAAAATAATGAACGCCATGTTAACACACACACATACAAGTGTGTGTGTGTGTGTTGTATTAGTTTTTGCAGAAATGCTTCAAAAGCAGGTTAATCTCCTTCTGGCACTTGCTAGCCTAAAGTTTACATGCTTCCTGTTTGATAAGCAAAATGGCTCTGCATTCTGCACCTGAAACAAATGTCAGCTTTTCAAATGTAAAGTGACAGGAAACAAGCTCACTATCGGACATGAAAAGAAACTACGTGCTCAGCACCAATTAAGGATCGCTTAGATACAAAGAAAGATATTTGTTTGTGTCCTTCAGGTCAAGGAGGGTCAGCATTTTCGTCTTACAGCTATAATGGGTGGGGGAAATGTGTTCTGCTGCTTTAAAATCCAATGCAGGTTATCAGAGTAATCCAGAAATCTGTGTTTTCTATGCCTGTGGGATTGCTCTGGGCTTAATTAGGTTTTGGTTTTACAAAAGCATCTGTTGCCTGTTGCGCGCTCCGCAAATCTGAGGGGACTGCTACAGGCTCTGGTATACGTTTTGTTTTTACGGAAAACAAAAACTTTATCAAGCCTTGAGCAGCCTCGCTGTCCCCGAGGCCTCTGATGCAGCACGAGCATGCAAAATGGAGCAGCCAAGCACACAGCACAACGGGCAGCGACAAACTGAGCACGTGGATGGAGCCCGAACCCTCTGGATATCCCTTGGCAAGCATCCTTCTTTTCCTTTTATTTCAGCCGATTAATCCCAGGTGATTGGTTCCCAAGCGAAATGGGGTGGGGGGGGTACCAAAGGAGGAATACAACCTTTGGGGAAACGGCTGAATATTAACCAGCATTATTAAGCCTAGACATGAAATACTTCCAATGAGGCACATCCTTATCGTCAACTTGGTCACAATGACAGAAGAAATTAGTTCTACTAAAGACTTGCAGTTCTAGGCTAAAAACCCTTTTGTGGAAGCTAAAGTCTTTCTCCTCTGTCATTAGACAAGAAATATAGTAGCAACTTCATATAATCAATGGCACTCTCTGCCAAGTCAGGTGCTACGTTCACAGAGTGGGCTCCCTGCCAAATGTATTAGCATAAATCAGAGTGTTTGTAGCCAGACTGACCCCATAGCCTAGGTTTCCAGCATCCTTGTGCTGGTGCTCTTGCAATTAGTCCAAAATGCAGTAAGCATTCACAGAATGTATTTTTTTTTTCTCCCAAGCTACATCTCTCCCGATCGGCATGCTAGCCATGAACACAGCACAGCCTACAATGGTTCTGCAATTGCCCCACTCATATAAAATGTGAAAAGCTTGTCGCAGATGAGACTGCAGTGATCACATGCGCTGCTTAAGTATATCGAAACCCCCATATAAGCATCATGCAACTGTGCCCCAGAACACTGTCAATACGACACTGTAAGCTATGACAAAAGAGGCTGTGTAAGTGTAAATGCTCCCACTGAATTCAATGGGAGTAAAAAAAAAGCCAAGTGCCACCTGCTGCCTTTCACCATACCTATGCCACCACAGCCCTCCTAAGCAGCATACAAACGCCTGCCAGTTTACTTGTATTTCAGCTGATAGATAGAGCATGCAGCTACACCACTCTGGCTTCATGTTGTGCATACTTTGAACACACAAGTGGCAACACTGGAGATGAGAAAGTAAGAGTAATTTTGTGCAGAAAAGGGAGGGGGGATAATGTCGCACAAGAGCCAATGAGGAGAACAAACGGTGCTAAAGGTTATCGCTAGATACTATTGTGCTCAGGGACTTGACCTCACAAACATCTAACGGGATCCTCTACTTTATTCCTGGGGATGCAAGACCAATGCACCCGGATGCAAGTAAGCAATAGAATGAAAATCCCTTTCATCAAAGTGGGAATGCTGTCTCTCATGGTTCTCTCCCCACCACAATATGTAGATACAATCTGTCATCTTAATAACTCTCCACCCCTCAGCAATATCCAGCAATGCTTTCCACACAGAATACAGACAGCATAAAGGCAGTCTTGGGCTGCGGTCACACATACTAAATGATCCACTTTCAATCCACTTTCAGAGCACTTTCCAACTGGGGTGTGAACTGGCAAAATCCAGTTGGAAAGTGCATTGAAAGTGGATTATTTAGTGTGTGTGACTGCAGGCCTGGAGAAGTTCTGGCATCCCACCATTGAGAAGTGATGCAATATCACATTTATGTAACCTCATAAGCAGGTGATGGAAACAGGAAGCACTACTACATTTCTGGGTAAACCCCCAACCCTCCAATCCAATCACTGTTGCTGCTGGCCAAACAGTGTGCAGACAGTTGTCAGAGTCCCACAGCAATCAGTTCCCAACAACTCCCATTCAAAAGAGTGAAGTTTATTGAGTACAGTAAAGGCAGGTCATCTGTGCATGCATTCGAATGAATTTTATTGTAACAGCGATTAGCCAGCAATATAAAACCAGAAAAATAAATTACAATGGCCAAATAGTAAAATTTCCAAAATTCAACAAGGTAAAAAGAGCTAACATTGTAAACGTTACGTTCGTTAAAACCAAACTAGAAATGCGCTGCCATAAAACACAGTATAGTATAAAAGAATAAAATATGTTACCAAAGGGAACAGTACGAGTTAAAATCCAACAGTCCTAACCCGAGTGACAACCAGCACGCTGATGCACTTCTACCACCAAGGAGCAAAAGTTCGCAATCTGATGGAGCGCCGTATGTTCAAGACTAAGAAACAAGTTCTCCATCTTGTCCTGATCCGAGGTGCCTGCCAAAAGGGGATCAATAAGTTTAGTGTGAGCCTCTTCAAATAACGGGCATCTCAGGAACACATGTTCCTGGGATTCGATCTCCCCCAATGCACACAAGCATAGCCTCTCTGTTCGGGGTATTTTTTTTAATTTACCCTCAAGAACTGCAGAGGGTAAGGCAGAGCATCTAGCCAGAGTATATGCCCTCCTGAGTTTACGGGACTCCAAAACGTTAAGATATGGGGCCTGCGCAACAATGTATTTGTTACTAATTGGCGCTATAAATGTTGGGGACGCCTGTAGATCTAATTGGCGTTCGGTATCCTTGATCCTCTGTCTAATTTCTAACTTGGCTCGGTCCCTACCCATCTCCAAAAGCGCTAGGGGAGAATACCCCAAGAGCGAAATTTTCCGCTTGACAGAAATCAGCCAATTAGATTCAAAGGCATCAGTCAGAATCAGGGGCGCTAGTCCACACGGGTTCAAATTAATCTTCAACCAATAGAAGATGGAGTATAAGGCAATCGTGGCTTCAACCTTCAGCATACCAGTCTCTAGCCATACCATTGCATTAGATACGCATCTCGGAACTTGGAGCACTGCTCTCAGAAATTTCGATTGGACTAGCTCCAAGGGAGCATAGCTAGATGGAGGCGCTCCAAGCAGCGTTCCGTAGAGCATCTGGGCAAGTGTTTTGGCCTTATAAAGTTTTAAAGCTGCTGGTACAAAATAGCCCCCTCGGGAGCTGAAGAACCTAAGAATACCATGGGAGGATTTTTCACCCGAGCAAGCAGCTGCCTATGGGCAGTCTTAGATCCAGAGGCTTGGGTGATCATGTGCATGCATTCTGTGTTAGAACTAATTACAAGTGCGCCAAAAGGAAAGTTATACATAATTCAAAGGGGTCTTTTGATGGATCTAAGCCAATGAGAAAATAAGCAAAAGCCCACCTAACCTAATAGGTTTGAGTTCCCAGCGAAAGCAGCAACAAGGTACCAAGGTCGCCGGCACAGGCTAGCAGATGACCAGTCGGGAAGAACCGAAAGTTAAGATTCCATTACAGCAACATACGATCCATCACCTTCCCCCTCTCCTCCACCAGCTATGGCAGCAGCTGAGCTGACAACAATCAAGATTCCCTCTGCCTTGCATGCTCAGAAGCTGGCCTCCACGGAGCAATATAAACCAAAACTGTCAACTGAAGTCCAATGCAATTTCCTCTAGTGGATGGGCAAGTACTGTTCCAATGACTACACTATGTCCCCTAATAGATGAATCTCAAAGTGTGAGTAACACCAAGAGTCTTGGAAATGAAGAGCACCTAGGTGGTGGCATCTCCAAATGCATTTTGAAAGAGAACAGGGATTTCTTCTCTGAATACACTGTTCTGTTGTGTTGCTTTGACTTTGCTTTCCTTATGTTGCAAAAAGCTCCATCGCCATCCCTGGGATCATTCCCCCAGCAGAATTGTCCCATTCCCCCTGTAGAATTACCAGGAGGTTCCTCTCCCAAGTAAGCTATGGAGATGGTAGGGTGATATGTGTGGACTACCTTGTTTCTTCCACTCTGTGTCCACTTGTCAAAAGGAGAGAAGTCTACAGCACGGTACTTGGCTTCCCCTCTGCAAATAGAGCTGCCAACCTCCAGATGGTGGCTGGCAATTTCCTAGGATTATAACCGATCTCCAGGTGACAGAGATCAGTTCACCAGGAGAAAATGGCCACTTGGAAGGTGGACTCTATGGCATTATATTCAGTCGAGGTCCCTCCCCTTTCCAAACCCTGCCATCCTCAGGCTCCACCCCCAAAAACTCCAGGTATATCCCAACATAGAGCTGACAACCCTATCTACAGAAATCCCAAGAATATGGAAATCATAGTGCTTCTAGGAGTAGGCCACAGACCTTTATACAATGAAGGGTTCATTGTTGCCTCTGTTCCTTTGGAGTCTTGTGAGCAAAAATTCTACTTTGTGAGCTACTGGTATTAAAGTTGTGAGCGAGCGATTTGGCTACTGCATAAGTGAGTTTGCTCTGGAGCCATCCTTCCTCAGCTAAGACAAAAATGTGCGAGCTAACTCAGCTTAGAGGTAGCATTGCTGCTGACAAGTACTGAAGCTCCTGCAGCTGTACTTTGCTTTGGTCAGGATCATGAAAAGAAATATTGTACTAACTGCATGGCTCTGAGATGGGGTTGCACAAGACCCATAAACACAGAGGTGCCTATGAGTGCCCGACACCCTCCCCAAACAGCCGTGCCTCCCCTCTTCCCCCTCTCTGTGAAGTGCCCGCCTGGCTTGCTGGGGGAGGGAGCATGTTTCAGCCTGTGCTCAGCTTGCTGCTGGTACATGCTGGTACACCTGAGCTGCTTTGGGAGGTGCAAAACAAAGTTCCTGTCTTTGCCCTCCTCTTGGATTGCCTGCAAAGGCGGGGATGGGGTGTAGGAAGGGGATGTGAGTAGAATAGCCCATTGGCACCAGGGGTTAAGGGGCTGCTCAGGAGGTTGTTGTCCTGCTGCTGCTAGCTAGCCAACGGAACCAGGTTGTGTCTGTAAAACCTCAAGGGGCTCTCCCAGCTCATTCAGCAATGCTTGCCAGACATTTTTTATTATATTATATTATAACATTCAGCTTATATCCCGCTCGAACCCCTCCCACGGGGTCTCTGAGCGGCTTACATAGTTTATTATCCCTAACCAAGGTCAAACTAAGATGGCGGCCGGGAGGAAGCTTAGGTGCTCAAGCTCCTCCGTTTTAGCTTTAAAATCATGGTAAATGAAGGTCTAGGACTATCGGACTCTGCACAGTTAAACAGCTAATAGACCTGTGTGGTTAACCAGATGGTGGGAATGCCGGGCTGTGCTCAGTTTGCTTTGTTTTGTGCCCGGCTGTTTTTGCTGCAGAGTATCGGCTGCGAGCCGACGGAAACAGCAAAATTGACGAAGCCGAAGGCCTACGAGGCTGGGAACATTGAACCACCTGTGAGAGCTCTCGTAACGATATGGAGTGAGCCAGCTAATGGTGAAGCCTGGGGAGTGCCTGCCTTGTTGTTGCTGGAGCGCTGGGGGTTCTACCGGAGGGCCTTGCGGGGCAGCGCGGGAACCTCGGGACAACGCCCAGCGGGCCGGACTTTCCAAAAGGACACTGGGGTGCTGGCGAGGCATTGCGACTGGGGGACCCCGCGGGGCAGCGCGGGAGCCCCCGGGACCAGGTCCAGTGGACCGGGCTCCTTAGGTGGTCCGGGCTCTTCGGGCAGACGCCGGGGAGCCGGCGAAGCATTGTGGGGGGCGCTGGGGGCTTGGCCTTGCCTGGAGGACGACGCGGAAGTTCCGGGGACGGCGCCCAACAGACCAGGCTTGGAGAGCCTGAGGGAGTGGGAGCGGCAAGAGAGCCCTGTGGGGCAGTGCTCGACCCTTCCAAAAAGACGCTGGAAGACCGCGCCCAGAGAGAAAGATCGTTGAAACACGGGGTTACTCTCCCCAGCACGATCAAGGGGCAGACGGCCACAGGAGCAGCAGTAAACACCGGCTAGAAAGAACTACCGGCTGCGGGGGGGGGTATTACCCTTGTGGACCCCGCTCGCTGGCTGGACGTGTCAGTCTCGTTGGACTTTCGCTACTGGCCTTGGCTAGCTGGAGGTGTGATCCAGGTCTCCAGGCCGATCCTTCGTCGTTCTCAAACCGAGATCTCAATACAGAGCGAAGCCCCTAGTGGTGAAGACTGGGATCTTCCCCTGAGGTCTGAGAGAATCCTGCCGGGAACAGCAGTAGTGCAGAGGGAATTGTTAAAGGGATAGGAACAGCAATGGTTGTGTGAGTGCTGAGTGTATGAGGTAAGGAGTGTTTATGGTTTACCTGCTATAAGAAAGTGCTGAGTGCTGCAAGAGAAGTGAGTGTGTTAGTTGGACAGGGAATCGAATTAGGGGGTTGGGTTCACTGTTGTTTACTGTTGATATTGTTAAGAATTTTTATGTAGCACTGGAAATGATATGATTTGATAGCAGGGGAGGGAAGAGGAGTTGACTATTGCTGAGGAGTGTATTGTGCCCCCATCTTTGTTTAGGTACCCAAGCTTGTAAGTGAGGGGCGATCTGAAGCCTGGCGGAGCTCGCTCTATGCTAAATATGCCTGGTCTTTCAATTCCGGTGCTCTTGGGGAAGGGGAAGTATAGCGGTGGGCCGAGGTGAGGTTTTGAGGGAAGGATGCGGAGAAATGGTATGGCTCGGCACCCTTCCTGCCTAAAGCCCATCCCGAGGGTGACTGACAGTGGGGCCACGGAGAACCCCTCTCCGTCATTGGTGTTGTGCAATGCCAGGTC
>NW_015167563.1:90515-90623 GCF_001447785.1 Gekko japonicus
ACCAAATGAGAAGAGAGCACTCACTGGAGAAGACTCTGATGCTTGGAAAGACTGAAGGTAAAAGAAGAAGGGGATGGAAAAGGATGAGATGGTTAGACAGTGTTATCT
>NW_015167563.1:90717-90853 GCF_001447785.1 Gekko japonicus
TCCAGAATCCATGGTTCCACATTCTAGTTCCTGTATCAGGTTATGATACATATGTTATTCCTGAAGTTTGGTGACACAACCAAAAGACTAACAGGAATCAGTGTCTTGAAACCACTAGATTCTGAAACTGCACATT
>NW_015167563.1:91140-112893 GCF_001447785.1 Gekko japonicus
TCTTGTAAAAATCATATGAATTCATGAGGATCCATGCTTTGGAATCATGTGTTTATTTATTTATTTATTTACATTCAGCTTATATCCCGCTCGAACCCCTTCCACAGGGTCTCTGAGCGGCTTACATAGTTTATTATCCCTAACTATGGGCACATACATCATTGGGGTGGGATTGCCTACCAGCACCCAGTGGGGTTCAGTTAGTATTTCCTCAGCTTGTCTCAGCTCGGCTCCCGGCTTCAGCTCGGCCTCTCCATCCACTCTTTCTTCAGACTTCTCGGTGGTCTTCTGGAGTCGACGGGCCATTCATCACGCCGACCGCAGCGCAGCTCTGGCTCCATCCCTCAGGCTCCGCTGCGCCTGCGCCGCTGGGTCTTTGTGCTTCCTGGCTCCGCCTCTGCCGCCGGTCCACCGCTCGATGTTACGTCTTTCTTTACTTCTGCTTGCCACCTCGCCTGCCACCACCATTACACAGCGCTCCACTGCCACTCGCCGAATCGCCGCTGCTAGAGTCCCACCCCACCTCCCAATGGAGGAGGGTGCTCCCTGCCTTCTAAGGCAGGTACCCTTTCATCTACTCGCAAGTTGTTTTTAAGGCTTTCGAACCGTTGGGTGGGCGGGAGCTGGGACTAGGGCCGGGTGCTCACTCCGGCTGCGGTGGGTCTCGAACAGCCTACAGGCTGTTCGCTAGATGTTAAGGCAGGTGCTTTTGCTCCCTGCGCCACCGCTCCCTTTGAATTTTGAATTTTCTGGGGAGGTAGACTTTGATTCCAGAGCAATTCACAGTGCTTCAGAGAGAATACAACTCCAAGACACAAATCCTGACCTTTTTTTTATTATTTTCAAACTGCCCCAGGTGCTGCTCCTCCCCCTCCCCTTTTTACCTGACACCTCTTACCTAGCCATGTCTCTTCTCCTCTATATTTCCCTAACAACAACAACCCTGTGATGTGGTCAGCTCCACTGTTCTAAACTGCCCCCTTGGGGCCCCCCTAACAAAAAATTTCTGGGTATGGGGCTGGGTTGCACACAACTAGTCTGGCCCTTTGCCTCCTTTGGACCACCTCAGCCCAGGCCTTCTGACACCACCATTCCTGCAGAGTGAGAACAGGTCCTGGGGGACTATGGACCCAGGTTCCAGACTTGCTCAGTGGAAGTCTGGTGCCTATCTCAAAAGCCGGCATTGAGTACTTGCTTACAGGTTCTGACAGGGTGGCCTCTGATGCTGCTGGCACATCATCAGCCAGCACATCTGCCATGTTAGGCCCTCCCTGGTTCCGCTGATCATCCTCAGTTAATGGCCTTGGATTCTCTGGCTCTTCCCGTGAGGACTCCAAGTTTGACTCACTGAGCTGGTGGGACAGGGTCAATGGCAGTACTGTTCTGAAGAGAAAACGGCAGAGGAGAGAATGATGTACACTGCCTGAGCTCCCTAGAAGAAAGGCTGAATTAAAAATTTCACTAAATTAATAAATTAATTAGTTAGTTAAAGTGGCTACAGGACATGTTTACTGTTTCTATTGTGAAAAGAGAACACTGTCAGAAATTGATAATTTTTTTCCAGCCCCTGGAAGGCAAGGCACCCAAATTTGGAATGAGGACACATGCAGATTAACAGAACAACCAGCCAAGGAAAAAACAACAGCAGCAGGAGTAGAGAATCTTAATCCCTTCTTGAGAAACGACATTGCAACTATTAACAGGCCACGAAATGCAGCACATTGTGTTCTGAATCTTTCAGCTCTCACAAGGCACAGCTGCTCTAAACACTGATAGGAGCAGCTGGGTGATGAACTTTGATGTGAATTATTCAGACTCACTTTCACCTTATGCCAGTCTTGCAGGTACTGAATGGGAGAGTTAGGGAGACAAAAACATTCTCGACTTGTTGAATCAATGCAATTTCACTATGCATAAATACAATGTATTTAACTGATTCACCTGAGGTCATAAATGTCATACATGGATAGTGTGGCTGTGCAGGAAAAACTTTTAGAAACCACACAAAGATTGTGGTTTGTACATACCCCATTGTATGCCAATTTGGCTCCATGTATGTATACAGAGAAACAATAGCAAATGGCAGATTAACTGCACGTAGACAGACAGTAAAATACAGATGTTTATCAAAGAAGGAAATGAATTGTGTTTGAAGTGGCCCTTATCCTCTGTGAAAAGAAATAAGTGAGGAAACCGAAAGAAAGAACCTAAATAAATAGGCTTTACAGAGCTAACAACTGATGGGAAATGAATTGGCCAGGATCGAAAAAGCTACGCATGGGTGCTAAGCATTGTTTCTCTATGTTCAATACACAATAGTAATTTTCCTCCCACTAACGCATTTATATACACTCATGAGTCATGAAATAAAACATTCTATGATAATTTTTTTTTGAATAGCATAAATGAGCCCTCTCATGGTAGAGTTTGCAGCCTGAGCCAGGCTCCAATAATGTGTGCCCATTCCCCTTCCCTCATGTTTAGGCACTGACTGGGCAGCCAGCTCCCAAAATCCAAGGAGACCTTTTCACAAGCAGCAAGCCCTTGCCTGACAGGGGGCAAATTACTCCTGAAACTGACATGAACTTCAGAAACAATGAGTGACATAAACATCAGGATCTGCTGGTCAAGCACATCACTGGCCATTCACAGACCTTTAGATGAGGCTGCAATCATTCTGTAGGTCTCTGCCACTGATTTTTGTTTGCCTACTGTTGTCCAGTTTTACCCTGTTGGTGTTTTTCTTTTCCTTTCTTTCACGGACGCTTTTTGGTTTCCCTCTCCCTCATTCCCCCTGGGAAACCAAAGAGCAGGAAATGGCAGAGGGTCACTCGAGTGACCAGTCACTCTTCAAGCAGTTAACCAAAGTTCTCCACCCCTCCATCAGTGCTGCTGTAGCCACTTTCTTCCCCTCCCTCTAAGCAACTGCAGCAGTATCTCTCTACTTCCTCTTTTGTGTGAAAGATGAGGCACATATGCCAACTTAAGTTCTGGATAGGAAAATGACAACACCAACACCCTTTCCCATCCACCTCTCACCCCCCCTCCTTCTTAGGAGCACACAGGCACACTCAGTCCAGACAGAAAAGGAGTGTGTTATTGATGCTTTCTCCCAGTATCAAAGCTGCTATTAGTGACTTCCCGGGAAATCATAGAGGTAACTATATGTTTTTTCCACTACAGGGAAAGTCACAATTTGTCATCGTGATGGTGGTTTGCTTTGCGAAATCAGCAGAGGAAAGGTATCCCAGAATGAGCTTTGCAGAGCTACTCGGAAATGCCATAATTTTTGTACAAGCCACCATTTTGTGGGTCCATGCTATTAAACAAAGAAACACTGTGATAAAATTGACAATATTTAATGATTCTTATGAACATCAATTTGTGTATCTATTAAGACTTTTACAATATTGCTTAGGAAATTCTGGCATTTTCAAGGGAAAGTCCAACATCATCATATCCTCAATGAGTGCCCGGTTGACCACTCATTTCACAAATCTTCCTCAGGAGTAAACCTATAAGGTTGGAAGGTGTCAGCCTCTTGATACAACTTAACTTCTTTTTGATACAATTTAACCTCTTTTTTACTTTCTTCAAATTATTGCAGCTTAACTTCTTTTTCATATTATCCTGAAACAAACATGGTTATTTAGAACAGAAAGAGACATGAAGCTGAATGGAATATAGGTTTGTTATAATTTTTGTTATAATTTTGTGGGTGGCTCCATCCCCCAAGCCACCATATTATGGAAGCTCTGAAGGCTCCTGCAAAAATAGCTCCCAGGAAGAGAATCAACTTTCTCTCCCCTGCCCTAGAGTAATTCCCATCCCTTGCCTAAAACAAAATTAACACATCGCAGGACTGAAGCTACTATTTTATTCACCACATGAACTTTCAGAACTGTTGCAGATGCTAGAACAGAAATCTCTCTGCTTGTTTGATTTTCCCACTTCTCAATAAAAATTGAAACCCAACATCAATTTAATTAATTTTAACAAACCTAGCACCCCAGGTAAGAAGCATTATTGTAGTAGCTTGGGAGGTGGCTGTCTTTTACAATGTATCTTTTGACCTCAGACGAGCTAACTAATATCCCGAACAAACAAGGCCCTTAAGACCAGTGATGTTAATTTCATTACTGGCATCTCAGCCCAAATGTCAATGGAATTTCTAAGTAAGTATGCTTAGAATCCTTATGGTACTGAAGCTGAACGACAAAATGCCTTCCTTTGGAATAATGAGACTCAGGTCAATAGGAGTACCTCAGAATTGGCTGGCTAAATGCTTTTTGGACTGCAGCTTTTGAATAATTAGAAACTAGTAAATACGACTGAAGAGACTAAAAGATCGCCTAATGAAACCAATGCCCCTTCTCTCCCAAAGGCATACAAATTACAGTTTCTTTGCAGGTGCTAAGATTAGTTTATACACCACTACCAGATGAAGATTATGGAAGTATTTAATAGTACTGTACAAAAATTATAAAATCTCTGAAAATGATTAATTTCCTGCAATGTTCATAAACATTCATTTGGGCCACAGCTGGGCAAGTCAAGGTCATACATGAAATACCAGCTTCAACTGTGCAAACAATGTACATGGTAATGGCTCATGGCACGAGGTTCACTTCTTTATTCAGCCATTGGCAACAGGGTACTATTGCCCATCTCATCAATAACTTGAAATAAAATCTGGTTGATCCCATTGATGCAGTCCTACCTAAGCTCCTTGGAGGTCCTGTAGGATACAAGCATTAGCAAGATAATTAAATAGACCCTTGACCATTAATGCTGTCATTGCATTAGCTGTCTGAATGATGCCTAGTGATCTCCACATGCTATTTGTTTAGTCCCATTCTCACATCCAGAATCTTCCACATGGCAACAATAGGTGGCAATAAGTCCGTTAGAAACTGGTACTCTTTTATGCCGAAACTTGGCCACATCACTTTCACTTAGGTTGCCAGGTCTCCCTAGTCACCGGCGGGCAATGTAGGGCTGCAATCTCTAGGTTGGGGAACTCCTGGAGATTTGGGGATGGAGCCTGGGGAGGACAGAGACTTCAGTGGGGTACAGTGCCAGAGAGTCCACCCTCCAAAGCATCCATTTTCTCCAGGGGAACTGGTCTCTGTAGTCTGGAGATGATCTGTAATTCTGGGGGATCCCCAGGTCCTACCTGGAGGCTGAATCCCTACTTTCACTAACCTGTTGCACACGACAGCCCCATGTGTTAACTGAATGCATTGGGAGGAAATGAATGGAATATACTAGCCTTCCCCTTTCTCTGTGCAATTGCCTGCTCATCTGTAGAGGCAATTGCATGGAGGACACGGCCACATGAACTCTCCCTCCCCATGATGAGCAATGCTGATTATGGTACATCGCTAACTGTGGGGAGGGAGAGCTTGTGCAGCCACTTCCTCCTTGCGGTCACCCCTGAAGACAATCAGGTGATGACACAGAGGCCAGGGCCAGGGCCAGTATGCTCCCTCCAGCTCTTCCTCCTCATGCATTCACAGTGAATGTGTGGGCCTGTCATGTGCACCGGCCTATTGTGAACCAGCAACAAAACCCATCTTTGGTATGTGTAGCTGTGATGAGGTCAGAATTTCTAGCCTAAAAACGCTGCCTTCCCTAAGCCACTCATGTCTTTGAGAATAAAGTATTGGCCAACTGGTCCAACATTTTAGCAAGTTCATCCTGAGCAGCACCCAGGCAGCCACACGACTTGTAGAGAGTTCTGTTTGGATACCTTAATAATTAGAATATTTTATCATAAATATACTGGTTACTGACATATTATGCTATTGCAATAGCTGCACACTTTGTGATGGTAAATACCTGGTAGGGCAGTACTTGAGTTAGACAGTTGGCTTCTTCTCATACTTCCCCCCCCCTTTTTCCAGGGATAATTCATCTTAAAATGGAACTCAACTACACATTTCCAGATTCTGGCATGAGATAAATCAGACTGTGAAAATTCTGGTGGTCAACAGAGTAGGAATGCAAATGAGCAGAAAAATAGACAAGGGAGAAAGAAAGAAAGTCCCTTCAAAGTAAAAGTGAACAGGTGAAGCTTCAAAAACTTGCTTCTTTCGCCTGCAATATTCGAACTCTTAAGCGGGCTCTCTGCTTCTGGTAAGCCAGAATCTTATTCCTACTGCTGGGCTCAAGCAGAGATCATTCATTACCTCTGAGACCTCTCTCTGTGCTTCCGTCAGCCACCCTGATCCTTGCCATCCAACATTCCACTTACTTGACTCACCACAGGGACTCTCACGTTTGCTTCACAAAGGGACAAGAACTCTTTCTGGTCACACCCAGGAGAGGGTGTGAAGATTAGCTGGAAAAGGGTAAATGGGAGTGGACCCAGGGGTCATTTCCTGTGGGAGCGCACAGGAGCAGAGCTCTGGCAGTAAGGAGCCCAGGGGGCAGGCACATGCAACAAGCCCCGAGGGCTGCTCCCAGCAGCCCTCAGTTGGGCCATGAGGAGCAAGAAGCAGCCAGGTAAGTTGCAGAGCCCCCCCCCCCGGCCCACCTTCAGGTACAAGCTCTCCCTCCTCTGTGAGGACAGATCTAAACGTTCCCCTCCTCCCCAATAGCTAGCAATCCAAACCAGTCCAGTGGAGCCTGTGTGGTGGGTGTTGCCTTCTGGCACGCTTCCGGTGATGTCAGGGGGTGTGGCATATGCAAATAAGTTATGCTAATGAGTTATGCTAATGAGCTCCTGCACCTCTTTTTCTGCGAAATGACCCCTGAGTGGACCCCTATTGGATCCCACAGATACTTTCTCAGGCACCCCGTCTGTTTAATTCTGTGCCATGGAAATTTTTATGACACTCGAATTGTTGGGATATATAGGTAGCAGAGTGCCCAAGGCTTTAATACAGCAGAGCCATCTGGTCACAAGGTATGTGTGAAAGTATGAAACAAAGGTTACACAGAGCATCTTGATCTATTTCAGACTAATAACAGGAGCTTATTATAGGAACTCCATTTACAGGTAGAAAAGTGAAGAGAGAGATTCTGCAGTCTCGTCTACCTAACTAGATGGATGGAGCAGAACAAAGTTTGAGTCAAGTGGCACCTTGAAGACCAACAAAGTTTTATTCATGGTATAAGCTTTCGTGTGCAAGAACACTTCCTCAGACACAGTTAAACAAAATCTCCTCAAGGCCCACTTACAGCCCTTCCTAAGGGCTTCCCCCCACCCTCTTTTTCCGGTAAGTGGGGTTTGAGGGGATTTCATTTCATTGTATTTGACAGTGTGCTTGCACATGAAAGCTTATACTTTGAATAAAACTTTGTTGGTCTTAAAGGTGCCACTGGACTCAGACTTTGTCCTGCTGCTTCAGACCAACATGGCTATCCACCAGAATCTTTCTAGATGGATAGAGATGCAGGAAAGCATCCTGCTCTCATGGGTGCCAAGGATGGAGAGACATGGCATTGTGTACAGAGAGAGTGAGGAGGAGAAGCGGAAGGAAGTGAAGTTTTCCCTAAGAGTAGAAATCCAAATGTCAAAGGGGATAGCATCAGAGAGAGAAGGAAAGAATGTTTATTTTCTGTTGTGTACCGAGTACGACCACGCACGTGGTCGGGTCTGCACGTGCGTGTGTTTGGGGTATGGTTTACACGGCGATATAAGCTGGCCACGGGACAGACTAAGCATCTCCAGTTATCCTGTAACCCTATCAGAGGGCTAGGATCCAAAAATGAACCTATGGGACTCCAGTGCACTGTAAATAGCGTATCATGGGTGTGGGTGGGTGTTTGGGGTATGGTTTACACTGGGATATAAGCTGGCCGTGGGCCAGACTAAGCATTTCCATTTATCCTGTAACTTAATAAAGTATGAGTTGAAATCACTCCTCAATGCATCAGCCTCAGTACTTTATATTTTCCTAGCCTGTCAATCTCTCAGACTCTGTTGCAGTCTTCCTGTGTAGTCTGAGGCAGGAAACAGCATAAACAGTCCTCCACTTCCAACATGAGTAACTCTTCTGTTTTCAATAAACCTCATTTTTATGTACAACAGGATTTAATCCACCTTCTTTTTGACATTCACAGAGAAACATTTTGGTGGTGGAAGTTGCTCTTGTGGAAAATGTTATAAAGATTTCTATCGAGGCTGGTTTTATTCACTTTTTGTATCACCGGTCTGGAAAAAAATATGTAGCAAGGCGATAAAGAAAGGATAATGGCACAAACTGGAGGGGCGAATCATTGTCAATTTAAGAAGCAATGGTAATAAACTTCAAAATGATTTGGGCCATGCTGGAGTGGGTTGGTAAATGATTTATGTGGTTCACTGGAGAGAAATGGAAGGTGGTGATTTAGGGCTGTAGTGTTTGTCACAGGATTGGTTTAGCAAAAATCTACAGGTGCAAGGGACAAAAGTCATTACATGCTTGTTTTCAGAATGCACAGATATAGCCATTGCTTTGCTATCTAATGTGCCTCTTTTCCTTTTTAGTGCAAGCAACATGTCTTCAGCTATTATATTTGCACATCCTAGGGTATAGTTTCCCTGAAGAAAAAAGTGTCTGCATGTCTGTGTTGCCTGCATGGCAAATAGCCATTGCTTTGCTATCTAATGTCCCTCTTTTCCTTTTTAGTGCAAGCAATATGTCTTCAGTAAAGCTTTTGAGCTATTATATTTGCACATACTAAGGTATAGTTTCCCTGAAGAAAAAAGTGTCTGCATGTCTGTGTTGCCTGCATGGCAAAGACTTTTCTGCACATACATGGATATCAACTGTACATTTCAACTAACCAGTCTCAATATCCAAGACAGAACACATAATCCTACCACAGGTCATATGTTGTAACATGCACACAATTTTGTACACCAAAACTGTATTGGTAATCCAAAAAGGAGTAATGTTTTGGGGTAGAAGTTTGGCTTGCATTATAAAACCCACTCAAGGCTGTGCTGATACCTGAAGTGTGAGGTAACTTGACAGAGACAAGATGGTTTTTCTTTTTCTAAATGAAGAACAATGAAATTTATTACAAACAGGTAACATGGAGATATGAGATTTCAGCTTTTAAACTGTACAGGGGGGGAACCTTTTCAGGTAGGCTTTAATACTAATCTGCATCACCCAGCTGTAATTCAATTACATTCAGTTTCTGGACAGTATATGGATCCCTGCGCTGTCTTTTAATATGCTCTCCTGTTAACTCTTTCAACAGACTCCTTCCTAACTTAAAACATCCAACTGTCAGAAGTGAATTGTCAAATCTTTATTGACTCTCTGCTTCCCAACTCACAATTCCAATTGACTGTTGAGCCCTGTTCTCATTGGGTCTCATTGGCTCCTCTGTAGCAGGGTGGGAAAGTTGCTGTAGTCCATCACAATACTATTGCCCTCTCCACGTTCTTCACCAGAAATCTAGGTTCAAATGCATAAACTTGGTGCTGTGCAATAGTAGACTAGAAATTCTGCTAACAGTCCTTTGATTCCCCATTGCCTCCCTACTTGAGCTATAAGATATTGCCTTGGAGCTGGTGTTGAGACCCCAACATTTTTCTTTTGGGAACCTAAAATCCATGAAGAGGCCAGCTTTCATGGTACAATGCAGGACTTCATGACCACCAAGATGACCAAGCAGCTGTCCCCACATCATGAGCCAAGCCAGCTGTCACTTCCTCTTCAGAGGAAGAATCAGAGTCCACCCAAGCAGCTGGGTCAAGAAACAGACCCAACAGGGGAAGCATGAGGAAGCCACAGCCAGGCTGCTCATTCAGGCAGGAGATAATAGAAAGGACACAGAGACCAGAGCCTCAGTCTCCACCTGGTTCTCCTGAACCAGTGGAGCATAGAAGAAGGAAGGAGTGCTTGGCAGCTTTGGAGAGAAGACAGAACACTTGCCAAATGCACAGCAGCTATCAATTTTGTTTCCTGGAGCAGAGTCTTTACCGGAGCAGGATTGAGATGCTGACAGAAAGCAGCAAGGACCTATACCTGGAGGATGAGAAATCCACTGGGAAGAAGTGACTCCTGGGCTTTGGGGATGAGTCAGCAGAAAGAGGCAATTAAATGGAACATGATGAGTATGGCTTGGAAGCAACTTTGCTTGCCACCTCCTCTGTGAGCTGACCCACTCAGTGAACAAAGTGCTACCTAGCCTTGCTGCCATGTACCCTGTCCTGTTTAACCTGTGATTGCTTTTCCAGCTAGAAACCCAGACCCTGTATCCTTGGATCCTGAACTCCAGACCCTCTGTTTCCCCTGAACTTTGGACTGAACCTTTGGTTCCCTGACTCTGGGCTGGTTAGTAGACCATGCTCTTGCATTCTGTCTTACTTGTTAATATTGTATTGGAGCATTCTGGAAACGCTGTGTAGAGCACCAGGCTCTACCCTGAATGTGACAGTATAATGGTAAAAAATGGAGGGATGAATCATTGTCAGTTTAAAGGGATTTGCACAATGCAGGAGTTGGTTGGTAAATTAATTTTGCAGTTACTCAAAAGAAATGGTCTTCTGTACTATGAGATAGTCCAACAGTAGGTGATATTTCAATTACCTTTTTGTCATGGTTAGAATAGAACCTTGTGAAGTTTAGACTGCTGGGGACTTTGAATCTCTGTAGGATGGCTGGCTCACAGAGGCTGATGGATCTAGATGAATTCCTTATAGACCTTCAGAACTTTCCTCCTACCATGGCTGGCACTCAAACTCCAGTCAGTTAAAGGAGAGAACCGTATATCCAGCCCTGAAATTCATCGGAGAAATGGTGAGATAAAAACACGATAGACAGATCTGCAATTTGTGCATATAGCCAAATAACCTTCTTCTTTCCCTAGAGCCAAGCCTTCCTGTTCCTTGGTTTTCTAAGAAGTGGGGAAAAATTAAGCAGATGGGCTAACACCTTGAGCATAAGCAGAGGAAAACCTGGAACATGTAAAATACGTGGATGTTTTTCAGTGACTGCAACCTGCAAATGTGAACAGATTTCTTAGATAGGTGCAGTCTCTGACCAGCTGGATCAGGAAGGTAGTAAAAATTTTCTGAATTATAGTAGGGTAAAGTTTTTGCCACTTTGAAGAATGCAGTGGTGCAATTGCCTGGGGGGGGGCCTTCCCTGGATTCAAAAGATATATTGGTTGCAAATATTCCTTTTTGGTGCTGTTGTGTTCCGACAGCGACCGCACATGTGGTCAAACCAAGCACACGGTCTCCTGAACAACCAGAGCTTCGCTCCCAGAAACAATAGGGACAGAGGATCCTAGAAACAGCCTACTGAAGAGGAACTAATGGAGGTTAATGTAAATAAGCCAATCACGGGTATGTGGGTGTGTGGTGGGTGTGTTTGTGTGCATTTGAGCAGCCCGTGGGCTGGCCCTTGTATCTCAAGTTCTTGAAATCACTAAGTAAAGTATGAGCTGAAATCACTCAACGATGCATCAGTCTCAGTACTTTATAGGTGCAAAGTGGTAATTGGATGGGGGCAGTGCAACTACAAGAGGTTTTGTTGGGGGAGCTAATTAACTGAACTTGTTTCAGTCTAGCCTCAGGCCTATTTTTGAACCAGAAACTGCCTGGGATAGCTATGTTGATCTGGATCTCTTAGCAGCTTTCAGTAAACCATTCTACCCTCCTGGACTGGCTAGCTGAGATAAGGATCAGGGTCAATGCATTCTGATGATATATGGTGGGTCATTTCCAGAAGGGGTACCAGAGGCTGCTACTGCTTGACCCCGTGGCATTTATGCTGCAACATCCCAGAGAATTCCATCTTATCCCTATGCTATCTAACATCTGCATGAAATTTCTGAGGGACACATCATCTAGTTCCATCAGTATGGTCTGTTTCTTTTCATTTTTTTCCTACAGAACCAAGGTGAAGAAGGCATGCCCTGAACTACTGTTTGGAGGCCATAAAGAGTTGGATAAGTACCAGAAGAATGAAGTTAAATCGATCAATCTTTGTGTTAGTAAAAAAAAAAGCCATAGCAAAAATACAAAGTAAAATGCAAATGTACAAGATAAAATTTGAAAAATAATAAAATAGTAAAGAATTGGACTTTTTACAGAAAGTATTCAAATCATCATTTAAGTCATCATTTAAAAATATGTCTATGTCATGGGTCAATCTGGGCTCAGCGAGGACTCCTCAGGAGAAGAGGAGCCACATGTGGTGAGGTCTGAGTCAGCAGAAGCCAGCAAGCAGGAAGACGAACTGCTGGTTTGTCAGGATTCTCAGCCAACAGCTGGTGCAGAGCCACCAACTGTCTCCAGCCCTGAGTGAACAGGTGAAACTAAGTTAATCATTCCCAGCCCTCCAGTATCACCCACACCCTTTGAGCTCCACAGACAGAAACTACGGGCAGAATTACAGGAGAGATGGCAAAGTGCTCACCTCTTGGCCCAATGCCAGCTGCTTGAGTACTTGCAGAATTATTCCCGAGCAGCTGGCTGAAAATTGGAGCCTTAGGCACATGCCTATAAAAACCAGCCAAGAGAAGCTGTTAGGCATGGAATCAACAAGTAATTTGACTGCTGACTCTATGACCACTGCATTAGACCCTGCCTTGTTTGTGTGACTTGGACCAGCTCCTGACCTCGTCTCTTGGCTCTGTGATCCCTGCTTGTGAGAAACCTTTAGACTGCCTGACTATGCCTTTCAGACAACTTCTCAGTAATGTTTTTCTTGGCTCTTGACTCTGAAAATGGACTCTCAACTCGGCTTCTTGTACTCGAGCTCTCGCTGTCCACAAAAAAGTGCATGACTCTGCCTGCCCTGTGACAGTCTAATAAGAAAAAAGGAAGACCATACAGTCCAGAGACAAATTAGAAATGACAAGTGACCCAGAGTGGAGCAGTCACGGGTCAGACATACTCTGGTCAGCATGCCCCATCATCTTTTTTATCCTTTATGATGGCAGCAGCAAATCTTGCCATTTGAAAAGTAATGAATTTGTCCCTATCTGCCAATAACATGACTCATTTCTCCTGATCTGACCTTCCTGGGATATTATGGTCTGCAAAAATCTACTACATTCAGCCTCATATCTTGAATACTGGAATGTGGCTTGGGACAAATCCTCAATAAACTTTTGATCATACGAGCAGACTCTGTTCCTATATGAGATTCCATTAAAATGGCCTGACAAGACTGTAAGAGGTAAAATATCGAAGCATGCCTTGGTAAAGGCCTTTCTGTACTTGCAATTCCTTTAATCAGTAAAATACGCTGGAAGAGTCCCCTGGCAGGGGAGACACCATGATCACAAAGTTAAATCCAGTTAAGGCTGAAGACTAGTTCATATTACAAAGTCCTTGTGGTTGCCATGAAGAATTTGGGTCACAGGTGTGCTAATAATTCTATCCTTCCAGATATACATGGGCTTGATTTGGATCAGGACCACAGTCTATGTGGAGAAGAGGCTCCAGCTTTTTCCTCCATGACATTTTCCTAGCTTGACAGCCTCAGGAAGTACTGTTTCCTCAACTGGATAACTTACATGTAATGAGAGCTACATGTGAGTTTACCCAATAGGGCAAACAGAGGTTCTCTGAAGTAGTTTCAAGTTGGGACAACATTGCAGATGGGGAGGGCAAAAGCCCTTTCTCCACATGTCCTGGGATCCTAATCTAAATCAAGCCCTCGCATGCTGGAGAAGCACAGAACTCCCAGCACACATGTGATCCAAAACCATTGTGGTGGCCAAGAGGACTTTGTAGTGTGTGAATAGCCCATAAAGTGTTGGTGGTTGATCATGATGGAATCAGTCAAGGAATTAGAATTGAGTACACGTTATAGGGTTGGAGTCCCAAAAAACGAGCAGGGTAACAGCTTGTGGGTGCTATTAAATCCATATCTGTAGCATACAGTGCCTTAACCATCATTTAGTACTATAGCCCTTCCTTGAACAGCATGATTTGGCCACAGATATATTTACTTTGATTATATCCATTTTATATTACTGTAATGCACTCCATCTGGGGCTGCCTTTCAAAACAGTTCAGAAGCTTCACTGGTGACAGGTGCTGATTCCCTACTACATAATTTACAAAAACTGGTTGCCATTTTGCTTCTGAGTCCAATTTAAGAGCTAGTTCTCACTCCTGAAGCTCTTGAAAAGCCTGGTGCCAGGATAACTAAAAGGCTACCCACTATCAGTGTTCCCTCTAAGCTGAGTTAATGTGAGCTAGCTCACAGTTTTTGAACCTCTGGCTCACACATTTTTGTCTTGGCTCAGGAAGGATGGCTCCAGAGCAAACTAGTTTATCCAGCAGCCAAATCTCTTGCTCACAACTTTAATGCCAGTAGCTCACAAAGTAGAATTTTTGGTTACAAGACCCCACAGCTTAGAGGGAACATTGCCCACTATCATATGAACTTGCCTTACAATTAAGATTATTATTATTATTATCCAGGGCTTTTTTGTAGAAAAAGCCCAGCAGAAACTCATTAGCATAACAGGCCACACCCAACAGCATAAACTAATTAGCATATTAGGCAACAGTGCAGCTTGTTAGCATATTAAGCCACATCCCATGCATTCCCTTGGCTTGCCCAGGCAAGCCAGCCCTTGGACAGGCCGGGAAAGGCACGGGGAGGCATTTAAATGCCTTAGCAATCCTTCCAAGCCCCCCCCAGCCCGCCTGCCTCTGAATCACTGGGGAGGGGTTTCACTCTCAAGGCCTTCCCTCTGTAGCCACACATGCAGAGGTTTTGGCTGTAGTGGGCATGGCCAACTCTGAAGCCAGCCGGAACTCCGTTCCTGCGCGTTCCTGCGTGTTCCTGCGCGTTCCTGCCCAAAAATAGCCCTGTATCATTTATTAAACTTTTATACTGCCCTCCCTGCTGAGCAGGCTCAGAGCAATGTACAACAATTTATGTTAAGGAACATTAAAAACAATCTACTAATCTAGGTACGCATATGAAGTATGGAAGTAATTAAAAAAACATACATATGGTATGCAGAATTCATAAAAACATAAAATCTGTACGGCGCCACAGTACAAATTTGACCCCCAATGGTGAAGGAGGGGGAACTGAGAAGGCAACTAATTGACCAATTGCTATTAAAAACCATTGCTGTCCTCAACCATATGCTTGACAAAACATCTCCACCTTGCAGGCCCTGCAGAACTGTAACAAGTCCTGCAGGGCTCTGATGTCATTTGGCATCAGCATTGGAGGCCCTGGTTCTCAGTCCCCAAGCCTCAGAGACAAGGTCATTTTCCACTAGTGAAAAGGCTCTAATCTGGGAGAACCGGGTTTGATTCCCCACTGCTCCACTTGCACCTGCTGGATGACCTTGGGCAAGTCACAGTTCTGGCACAGTTGTTCTTGAAAAAGAGCAGTTTCTGTCAGAGCTCTCTCAGCCCCACCTGCCTCACAGGGTGTCTGTTGTGGGGAGGGGAAGGGAAAGGAGTTTGTAAGCCACTCTGAGACTCCCTTGGGTAGTGAAGGGCGGGGTATAAATCCAATCTCTTCTTCTTCTCTTCTCTCTCTCTCTTTCTCTCTGTCCTTCAGAAAGAAATAGTATGAGCCAATCATATAATTATTAGATGTCAGTAAATCTATAGTTTAACATTTTAATGTGTTCATCATTATTAAGAGGTAGCATATAAATATATTCAACAAAAATTATTAAGCATATGAACTCAAGTGAATCATACCACAAACTATACAGGAGCACAGTGGTCTAATGCAGTATCTCAGAAATCAGTTACGTCATTGACCTTTGATCAAATACAATTAATCTGGGTGCCATACTGGCCAAAGAAAGTAACAGGAACATAAAGGCATTCTTGATCTTATAATTTTGTATCTGGATAAAATGTTTACTGTTCTTTATTATCGTGGTAGAAATATCATACTCTCTTTTTCTATTACATCAGTTAATTTCTGTAAGCTTAAAGAAATCTAAAGATTTCCAGAGACTGAATCTGTTGGAAGATTCACAATCCAATCCTATAGCTGATGAGAAGCAAACACAAGTTGGTAGGGTCAGGTGTGTTTTGGTTAAAATAGCTAAAAACAGCATCCTAAACTGGGCAAGAGATACAGAGCTGTCACTTTACTAGTCTAGGTAATTTATCAGTCTATGTGTTAATATTAACACAACACCCACCCACCCGCCAAAACACAAAAGTTTGTACCATGCTCTGAAAGAGTCGTCAGAAATAAGCCTTTCTTATTGTTAAAACAGCTGCAAGAGTAATAGTAGATAAAAGAGTTCTAATTATGAAAAATTGCTTTGGAGAGAAAACGTATTCTCTTATGTATGTAAAAAACTGCTGTTGGCAGAGGGAATAATTAATATTGTTAATGAAATTACTTTTATTGTACATATAAGTCATTACCATGCTGGCAGTTTGAAAGAAGAAGAGGGAGTGTAGGCAAGAATGGAATGCCCTTGAACTTTCTGCAATGAACTATCATGGAAAATCCCATCGCTGGGAGGTTCACCCTCCACATTTTTAAAAAATGTCCTTGATTATCATTTGTAGTCTTCACTCATACAGCCCAAAATCGTAGTGTCTGGATTTAAGACACCTATAGTGGTCCCTGGGGGGGGGAACCCTTGCTTTCCTCCACAGAAAATTTCCCACAAACAGAAAAATAGAGTGTCAGGGAGAACTTTTTTAGTCCGTCATTCTCCAAAATGCCAGTTCTCTGTGTGTGCAATGAGGGGTTTTTTTAAATTGAGGGAAAATACATTAAACATGAGATTCCCTAATTGATAGAGATGAAAAGTTCAGGAACAGTTGTGCCACATTCTGCTTCACTGAATTGGATCAGATTGTCCCAGAGTGCTGCTCTGCCCAGTTGTGTGGGATACCTTTCAGCTTGTACAGTCTGAGGACATGGACAGGATTCCTGAAAGTCTGAGATCTACCACCTGCTTGTATGACCCTTGCCCCTTTGGGCTGCTTAAATATGGGGGGGGGGAGGCTGGTTGTCCAGTAGATGATAAATGACTTTCTGAGAGAATGGGCAGTAGTCCAACCACTTCTAAAGAAACATACTCTGGATGCAGGAGAGTTGAATAACATGGTAGCCTTCTGGATTGCCTTTTGGAACTAGGACTGGGATGCACTGTTCTGCAGTGGTTCCAGTCCTATCTCAAGGGTAGGTTTCAGAGTATGGTGCTAGAGGACTGCTGCTCTGCCCCTTGGCGTCTGGCCTTCAAGGTTCCCTAAGATCCATCTTGCCCTTTTTCAACATCTATGTAAAGCCTCTCAGGGAGGTCAGCTTTATTTTGTAGTACCAGCAGATCCCAGAGAGGCTTTCGAAACTGTGAACAGGTGCATAGAGGCAGTTTTGGAATAGATGGGGGCTAACAAACTGAAAATCCTGACAAAAACAGTACTACGGGGGGGGGTCAGACCCAGGAAATGGGTTATCCCCTTTTCGGGGTTGGGTTGCACTCCTTCTAAAAGAGCAGGTTCACATCTTGGGGGTACTCCTGGACCTGAACCTCCTGTTGAAAAGATGGCAGTGGTGGCCAGAGGGTGCCTTTTACCAGCTTTGGCTGATGAGTCAGTTGCAGCCCTCCTAAGCAAAAAAGATCTTGCCACTGTGGTGCATGCCCTGGTAACATCTAGATTAGATTAATACAATGCACTCTTTGTGGGGCCACCGCTGAAGACTGCCCAGAAGCTGCAGTTGGTATGCTGTGGCCAGACCATTGACTGGAGTCGATCATAGGGACCATATTACTTCATTCTTGTTCAATCTACACTGGCTTCCAATTTGCTTCTGGGCTCAATTCAAGGTGCTGGTATTGACCTTTAAAGCCTTTGATGGCCTGAGACCAACATACATTAAGGACTGTCACGGGTCGAGCTGGACTGAAAGGCAGGGTCTGGTCCGAGGTGTACAGATTTTCTCTCCCCCAGGCCAATCCAGGAATGGGAGGAGAAAGAATTCTATACTAGAACAATGAATTACACAAGAACCCCGGAGAGATAGGCTCTCTGGATTTCAAGAGAATAGCCACGAGAACCTTGCCAACTATAGTCCCCTTCCAGTCCAAGAGCAAGGTTCAAACTCTTAACTGGCCTCTGGGACTTTATACAAGAATACTCTTAGCAAGGTAGCAGCCTTTGGCGAGCAGTCCAGGCACCAGGAAAAAAGGCTTGGAGTCAGCTACACATCCAACAGACAATTTATAAACAAGAATAAGGTTTATTCAGTACAGACTTGCAATCAGAATAATAAGACTTCAAAACAAGAAAAACCTATGGCTCTTGGCCCTGACTAGACATTAGAGATATGCATAACTACCAGGAGGATCCATAGTCAAGAATGTCCAAGTATCTTGAGAAACAATAGCTCCATCCTTGCAAGCACATAGCCATGTGCTTCAGCTCACAAGGAGTCCTGTCCCAGGCCACAGGGCAGAGACAGCATTTCAGGGTACATCCAGGAACAGAGAGAGAGCAAGAGAAAAGTGAGCTCCTCTCCAATGGTCAGGCAATTAAAAACCCCAATCTCATTATGATCAGCCCTGGCCAGTAGCCAATCCAATGAGGAAGGGGTTGTCTACCTTTTGGGGTTGTCATGGCAATGGTTGGGGGATAGGTTAGGTCTGGGAATCATCCTCTGCAGTAAGATGATCCCCCAGGGTCCCACCTTCCCATGGGTCTACGTGCGTATTAGCATGTTTCTGGCCTCTGCCAGCGAGTGAAGGAATCTTTATGGCGGGCAATCGACCAAATGGCTTGCATAGGAAATCAGAACAACAGGGGGTCAGCAAGATACATTCCAAGGGGGGAGGTAGGGGTCTATAGGAGTCAATATTTCTATACACGAGGTCATTGCCAGGAGAGTCAGAGCAAGAGCTGTATCATGAGTCCAAGAGAGTGGTCATCCGAAGCAGGGTTCAGGAAGCCAGGAATCTACACAAGAGTAGGGTCTGAGGACAGGAGCCGAAGTGGATGCAAGGTCCACATGGAGGTGGTTTGTTGCTTCCATGGAGAGCCCAATCCTGAGTGGGAGCTATATAGGCCTTTGGTCATGCTTCCCTTGGTGGCAGCACTCCTGCTAGTACTCAAGCACTTCTCAAGCTTGGTGTAGAGGCCATGGACTTGTAGGTGCTGCAGCACCTGGCAGACATGCTCGACATGCTGGGCAGGGCTGGGTGAATAAATTGAAATATTGTCTAACAAAGCAGTCAAGCAGGTCCCTGAAGATATTGTTCATCAGTCTCTGGAAGATGGTGGGGCGTTGGTCAACTCAAACAGCATCACCAAGTATTCATATTGGGCATACCGGGTGCCAAATGGGGTCTTCCACTCGTCCCCTGGCTGTATACGCACCAAGTTGTAGGCACATCAAAGATCAAGTATGGTATAGATCTGGGCACTCTTCAGGCAGTCCAGGAGTTTGGGGATCAATGGCAGGGAGTACTGATCATGGACTTTAATCTTGTTGACCGCCCGATAGTCATTGCAGAGGAGAAGCTGTCTGCTTTTCTTCTTTATGAAGAGGACTGGGGCAGACAGCAGGGATGTAGAGGGCCAGATAAGCCTTGTTTCAAAATTTTAGCAGGGCTTCCAACTCTGGTTCAGACATGGGGTACTTGCACCCTACGGGTAGGGGTGCTCCCGGCACAAGGTTGATGGCACAATCATACAGCCAGTGCAGGGGAAGCTGGTCAGCCCCGTTCTCCTCAAATATGTCTGCAAAATCTGCATACTTTTGTGGGAGCTGGGAGGTGCTGGCCAGGGCAGCTGTTGCAAGAGTCACAGGTGGAGTGTGGTGTGGGCAAAAGTCTCAGAAGTGAAGTTCCTGATGAAATATAACATCTGAGAAAAAATTGGTTTTATTTGACTTTGGACTTGATTGAAGCAGTAACAAAACTTTTTTTTTTCTTGGAACTATAAGCAAAACATTTGGAAATACATGAAGATCTTGTAAAGGATTATAATTAACTCCACTCCAATAAGGATTATAACTAACTATACTTCTATGAATGGATTACAAATACTTTATTGCTTAAAAGAAAAAAGAAGAATTGGATCTTACTTTGAATTTATTATATGCCATATTCCCATAACATTTTATTTTATTTTGTTTAAACCACAAAAAAATTACAGTGAATTGATTGTACTGCACTGTATTTTAAATAACTGTATACTTTCTAGAAGCCACAAAAATTCACTGTGTTCTGACTCGTATTGTACTCTAGAAAACTGATTAGATTCTTGGCTTATGTTGGAAATGTCTCTGATTTTAATATGAATACAACAGCTATTGTTTTCTAAATATTAGAAGTAGTGTGACTGCAAGGCTTTGCAGAAAAAATAACTTCAGAGTTTTTTCTTTCCTAACACATTGTTTTAAAAATGGATGGCATGGGTACATTTCAAAAGGTGCCAGGAATTACATCCTCAGTTATAATGAATCCTCTAGATATTAAATTTTCACAGGTTTCCTTTGAGGATCTCCAAATTTTAATTCAGAATACAGTTATTACTGCTGTCAGAGTGGCAATGAAAGACTTTTTGGATTCTATTCAAGACAAAATGGAAACTTTATCACAACAAATCATTACTAAGAGGGAGGAACTTCAGAAACAATGGAAAGAAGATATACAAAATTCTGTGTATATACAAAATATAGAGGAAACCTACAGTCAAACTGATATGATCTACAGAATGGTCTATACACCTACAAAGAGGAACAAAATGTGTATTTGAGCTCTTTTAAAAGAAACATAAGCGATGAAATCTTCAAGGCAGGGATTGTTACATCACTTCAGAGAGAGGAAAGAGAAGAACTTCCGGAATGTCAAATCCTCTCAGAGACTGAGTACAGATGGCTAACACTGGAAGACAATGAATACAAAAAGATTGCTGCGAAACTCTTTTAAAAGAAACATAAGCGATGAAATCTTCAAGGCAGGGATTGTTACATCACTTCAGAGAGAGGAAAGAGAAGAACTTCCGGAATGTCAAATCCTCTCAGAGACTGAGTACAGATGGCTAACACTGGAAGACAATGAATACAAAAAGATTGCTGCGAAAGTTCACTGAAATATACAAAAGATGTTCAGTAGAAAATTCAACTTTTCATGATGTTATTTAATTCTTGTTTCCAACAGGTGCCAACAAGATGCACAGCACAGGAACAGGACGAACACTTCTCGAGTGTATCTGCGTTCGTTTCGAGATATATTCTTTATCAAACTTCCTATCAATATAATAATAAAGATAATATCATAGGAAACAGTCACTCCAGACAATCTCACTATTGTACTACTTAAAGAAGCTTAAATATTATACATACACTTTTCAATGATCTTCACACAGTTTAAATGATCTTCACACAGTTTAAATCACCACAAGGGTATCCACACATTCTGCAAATTAAAGCATAGTATTATTATAACCGTAATAACCACACTATTAAGGGACAAAAGTTCTAACACTTAGTTATAAAAATTGAAATTGAAAATTGAAATGGAGTCCTATGATGGACTTACCAAATTGGCTCACAAGGCTCCTATACACAAAAGTTCTTTCCCATCGACAACAAGTCTTAGTGGTTAATTGAAAGCTTCCATTATATTTACACCATGTTATCACGTGCCTTCCCCATTCAGGTAGCCAACTGATCATGATTTATACAGTAATATATACAACAATATATACAACAAGGAGGGTTACAAGCAACCACTACATACATTTTTGAATACAAACTTTATCTATGGTTAAAATGAGAGAATCCAACAATGATAGAGAGCAAAGGGTGAAAACAATATTTAAAGAGAGAGAAC
>NW_015167563.1:113069-113254 GCF_001447785.1 Gekko japonicus
CAACACACGTGTAGGATTTAGGTCTTACTACCTCTAAGGTTAGACATTTAAAATCATTGGGGCCATGTCCAGCTTCCTCAAAATGCTGGGTCATAGGAGCTGTCATACATTTATGTTTTAACTTTGATCTGTGTTCTAAAACACGGATCCGCAAGGACCTGGACGTTTGTCCAACATACCTTTTT
>NW_015167563.1:115635-115787 GCF_001447785.1 Gekko japonicus
CCTAATATCCTTAATTTCTCCTCCTCTGAGAAGGCAAATTTGTTACTAAGTTTGGCATGATCCCAGCAAGACTTATCTATATAAACTCAGGGCACAGCAACAACATACAATGAATACAAAAAGATTGCTGCAAAAGTTCACTGAAATATACA
>NW_015167563.1:115944-125347 GCF_001447785.1 Gekko japonicus
AGATAATATCATAGGAAACAGTCACTCCAGACAATCTCACTATTGTACTACTTAAAGAAGCTTAAATATTATACATACACTTTTCAATGATCTTCACACAGTTTAAATGATCTTCACACAGTTTAAATCACCACAAGGGTATCCACACATTCTGCAAATTAAAGCATAGTATTATTATAACCGTAATAACCACACTATTGAGGGACAAAAGTTCTAACACTTAGTTATAAAAATTGAAATTGAAAATTGAAATGGAGTCCTATGATGGACTTACCAAATTGGCTCACAAGGCTCCTATACACAAAAGTTCTTTCCCATCGACAACAAGTCTTAGTGGTTAATTGAAAGCTTCCATTATATTTACACCATGTTATCACGTGCCTTCCCCATTCAGGTAGCCAACTGATCATGATTTATACAGTAATATATACAACAATATATACAACAACAGGAGGGTTACAAGCAACCACTACATACATTTTTGAATACAAACTTTTCCTATGATATTATCTTTATTATTATATTGATAGGAAGTTTGATAAAGAATATATCTCGAAACGAACGCAGATACACTCGAGAAGTGTTCGTCCTGTTCCTGTGCTGTGCATCTTGTTGGCACCTGTTGGAAACAAGAATTAAATAACATCATGAAAAGTTGAATTTTCTACTGAACATCTTTTGTATATTTCAGTGAACTTTCGCAGCAATCTTTTTGTATTCATTGTATGTTGTTGCTGTGCCCTGAGTTTATATAACACTGGAAGACACCTTCTACACCTACAAGGGAAAAAGACATAGAAGCATGACTCTAAAACTTAAGAGTAGAAATCAGAAAATGAAGAAGAGGACGAAGTGCTACAAAAAAGATTAAAAATTGTTGAGGGAAACTGTGAGAGTCAAAGAGGAATAAGATTCCATAAAAGAACTGGAAAGTATAATGAAGCATTAAGTTAAAGTCTAATCCAGAACAAAATAAGATTTATAGACTTTAAATAGAGTTAATTAAAGAATATAACAAAATGCTTAGACAAAGTCTGATTTAGTAGTAAATAATAAGTTAATACTTATATATGTGCAAAAGATCACAAGATAATAAAAGGTGAAAAAATGAAATGTATTTAGATAATGTATGAGGTAGTTTAGTAGATAAAACAGCGATGTAAAATGGAGTACCCCAATTTTATGTATGTTTGTGTTTGTCTTGTTTGTGTGAAAAATAAAAAAATATTGTAAAACATAGTATTTTCTGGTTGGCCAAGACTGCCTGTTGCCAGTTTGCAAAGGAGGTGGACAGGTGATCAAGGAAGCTGGAGAAGTTGTCAAGCAGGGGAGATGGAGCCATGAGCAGGGGAGTAGCCCATTTGGCTGCCTGTCCCTTTAACTATCACACAATTGCACTCATTTCACACTCTATCAAGGTCATGCTCAAGATCCTACAAGCTAGGCTTCAGCAGCACGTGGATAGAGAACTGCCAGAAGTACAAGCTGGGTTTCAAAGAGGTAGAGGAACTAGAGATCAAATTGCCAACATTCGCTGGATTGTGGAGAAAGCAAGGGAGTACCAGAAAAAGATCTATTTCTGCTTCATTGACTACGGCAAAGCCTTTGATTGTGTGGATCACAACAAACTGTGGCAAGTCCTTAAAGAAATGGGAGCACCAGACCACCTCACATGTCTCCTGAGAAACCTGTATAAGGGTCAAGAAGCAACAGTTAGAATCGGATATGGAACAACTGATTGGTTTAGCATAGGAAAATGCGTATGACAAGGATGTATATTGTCACTCTGCTTATTTAATTTATATGCAAAGTACATCATGCAAAATGCCGAACTGGATGAATCACAAGCCAGAAGATTGCCAGGAAAAATGTCAACAACCTCAGATATGCAGACAATACCATCCTAATGGCAGACACTGAAGAGGACCTAAAGACCCTCTTGCTCAGAGTGAAAGAGGAGAGCACAAAAGTTGGCTTGAAACTCAACATCAAAAAAACTAAGATCATGGCATCCGGCCCCATCACTCCTTGGAAAATAGAAGGGGAAGTCATGGAAGCAGTGACAGAATTCACATTCCTGGGATCCAAGATCACTGCAGACGGTGACTGCAGCCATGAAATTAAAAGATGCCTGTTCCTTGGGAGGAAAGCTATGGCAAACTGAGACAGCATAATAAAAAGTACAGACATCACCCTGCCAACAAAAGTCTGTATGGTCAAAGCGACGGTATTCCCAGTAGTAATGTACGGCTGCGAGAGTTGGACTATAAGGAAGGCCGAGCACCGAATAATAGATTCTTTTGCATTATGGTGCCGGAGAAGACTCTTGAAAGTCCCTTGGACTGCAAGGAGGTGTAGGTCTACCACTGCACCCTCCAGCCGCCCCCTCCACCTTGTGGGGCAAGTGTTATTGAGGTTAACTCATTTGGTTAGTCCAGTCACCATTAGTTACCAGAGTGTTTAAATAAAGCTACAAATGCAGGAGCGTCACTTTGCCAGGTTACTCAGCTTACAAAGCTACACAGAGCCACATTACAAGTTTAGAAGAGAAATACTTCTCTCTTTATTTGAGAAGTACACTTTGAATAGGAAAGAGGAGAGATTGATAGATTACTAACTTAAAGGATGGAGACAGATGGCGAGAGGCGAGAGGCCCTTTAAATGCTGTTTTTCTAGTGGGGACTGCCCGAACCTGATTTCCAAGCAGTGAAATCACTCTTGGAGATCAGGGAAGGCATTTGGCCATCCCTCTCCCTTGCAGGAGGTAAGGGAGAGCGGCAGCTGGCTATATGCCTTCTCTGAACTCCAAGTGGTGCCACTTGGAGTTCAGGGAAGGCATGCAGCCAGCAGTTGCCACTCTCCACCTGCAAAGGAGAGGGACAGCCACACACATTCCCTGAACTTCCCTGAAAAGGAACCCTTTAAAAGCTGTTTTTCTAGTGGGGGCCACCTGTGCCTGATCTACAAGTGGCAAAATCGTCACTTGGAGTTCAGGGAAGGAGTGTGGCCAGCAACTGCCCCTCTCCCTCACCTCCTGCAAGTTTTAAAGGGCCTGCTGATCAGCTGGAGGGCCATTTAAATCTTGGAGGAGGGAAGAGAGGGGGCGGCTGCAAGATTTAAAGGGTCCTCCAGCTGATCAGCAGGCCATGTGCTCCCGCCAATCAGCTGGAGGGCATTATTACTATCAGGGGTCGTTTCATAGAAAAAGAGCTAGGGGAACTCATTAGCATAACTCATTAGCATATGCCACACCCCCTGACATCAGGGGCCCGGCGGTGGACCTGTAAGGCCGGCGGGAGTGCGAGGAAGCCCCGCCAAGGCCCTCCCTGGCCCCAGGCAGGCAGGGGTGGGGAGAGGCGGGGAGGAAGCAACTTACCCTCCCTCTTCTCCTGCCTCCTCCAGGCTGAATGAGGGCCGGAAGCGGGGCGGCCGGAAGCAGGGGGCAGGGCTTCATCGTGTGCCCCGCCCCCACACCTCACCCGGGGGGACTGCAATCCCCCGCGGTCCCCCCCAAAATGACCTCTGATTACTATTATTATTATTATTAATAATAATAATTATTATTATTATTATTAATCACCCTATCCCAGTTTACTCCAGACTCTGGGTGATGTACAGGAAAGGCATAATGCTGTAAAACAGAATGTCACAGGAGGGGAGGGGGAGGGCCAGCAGCTGTTGTGGGGTGTGCCTCACTTTTGAGGGGCAGAGCCGTGAAATACCCCACCATAGCTATGGACCTTCCCCCAATCATGGTAATTGGCCCTCTTCTTTGTTTCTAGTGTTTGTGTTTTTATTGATTTATTTAATAATTTTAAATGTTGTTTTTAATTGTTCAAATGCTCTAACGTTTTTGTGTGCACCTCATTATAGGTTGGAAAAGTAGCATAAAAATGTCTTAAATAAATAAATAAATATGTAGGTGACTTTTGGCCCACCGATCACATTTAATTATGGGCTAGCCTACCAAAAACTGAATCCAATATATCAGTACAGACATCACATAACCATTGCGCCACAGGCTTAAAAGCTTGAAGTTGCCCTATAATCGGTTTTAATCTGTTAAATTAGTTCACTTGGTCAGAAGACATTTGACTTTTAGTTAGTCTAATCTGATTGATTTCAATAGTACCCGAATGACTTTGGCGCATATGGACCATTGATTTTTTAATCACACTGCAAGTCCCTGTTAGCCATATGCTACAAAACTGGAGGATGACTGGTAGAGTGAGGCATAAATCTATCACCAGATCAATTGACATGATGAATAATCTCACACTAACACAGGTCAAAACCTCTCAGTATGATATTTTCGATCAGCAAGGTTTCAAAAAAGGGGGAAGTTAAACATCAAATGAAATAAAAAAGAAAGTTAAATCATTAACAGCCTTGAACAGATGGTCAGGGGTATTTTTGAACCACTGAGTAAAGGCTGTGTGATTCGAAGTACCTGGGAACCTCTGTGAACTGGCAAAACTATGTTACACTCCGTCTTTCTTCTGAGACAGTGGATGGTCTCAGCCCCAGTTGTAAAAATGGAAGTGAAGGAGCTTCTTCAGCTGTAGATCTGCCGATTCTTAATTTATTCCCTGAATGTATTACCTGTCTTCTCTGCTGCACATGACATCCAAAGGAAACACTAAGTGAGAAATTATCACTTAGGATTGACCTCCCACCCTCCCACTTGGGGGGAAAAAACAAATTTCCCATACACCTTAGTTAGGTTCACATCCACTGAAAACAATCATGTTATCAACTGAAGCCAGTGTGGTGAGAGCCAGTGTGGCGTAGTGGTTAAGAGTGGTAGACTCTAGTCTGGAGATCCAGGTTTGATTCCTCACTCCCCCTCTACATGAAGCCTGCTGGGTGACCTTGGGCCGGTCACGGTTCTCTCAGAACTGTCTTAGCCCCACCTACCTCGCAAGGTGCTTGTTGTGAGGAAAGGAAGGAAAGGTGATTGTAAGCCACTCTGAGACTCCTTCAGGTAGTGAAGGGCAGGGTATAAAAACAACTCTTCTTCTTCTCCTTTTCCAAGAACTAAGCCAAAGTGAAATTACTAGATCAAAGTGAAGCCCTTTGAAATGCTGCTCTGCTTCTCTGTACCTTTGCAGCCTTCTTAAGAGTTATCTTAAATCAAACTTGAGCAGACCTTGCAGGACTGAGCTGTTCAAAGGACCAGAACTTAAACATAATGAGAGAAGCATGGCTGCTGTGTCAGCATCCCTTGCTCCACCAGTGTCAACATAAATTACAGTTTTCCCCGGCCTTATTGCCTTTACAGGCTGTCACCACTTGCAAGGGATCAGGAAAGCTGTGAAGAGGTCAACCCACATGTTTTATATTAAGAAGATAAGAACATAAGAGAAGCCAATGTTGGATCAGGCCAATGGCCCATCCAGTCCAACACTCCGTCACACTGTGACCAAAAATACCAGGTGATATCAGGAGGTCCACCAGTGGGGCCAGGACACTAGGAGCCCTCCCACTGTTCTCCCTTCTCCGAGCACCAAGAATACAGAGTATCACTTGTCCTGGAGTCCCCATCTATACCTTGTGGCTAATAGCCACCAATGCACCTCTGCTCCATATGCTTATCTAGTTCCCTCTTGAAGCCATCCATGCTTGTAGCCACCACCACCTCCTGTGGCAGTGAATTCCATGTGTTAATAGATGTTACCGGGGGTGATGATGATGATTGCTTGGTAATAGCCATGCGTCTTCAGCAAAGTCTAATTCCAGTCTAATTGTGTAGACTTAATTCCTAACCACTCTTCTCTACTAATCAAGAAATTCTCTATAATTTAAAATCTCATTTAAAAAAAACATTTTATTTAAGATGTTTGGGCTTAGAATATGATAACATGAGCTGTGTTAAACCTTTTTACTTTTTGCAGACATTTAAGAATATGCTCTAAATGTATGCAAATATTAAAATATCTTCCCCAATCTTCTTGTGTTTACCCTCTATTATGGATGAACTAATAGATATGTGGGTGTCAGTGACTTTACGATCAGGGAAACCGCTGAAGTCTTTTGTTTTAGCTGCACTCAGATGTCCCGAACAGAGATTTGTTTGTGATGGGCACAAACCTGGCTTGTTGCTGTGCTCACATGCTCCCTTCCCACACACACACAGAGCATAATCAAACACTTCCTGCATTCAGAAGCCTTCAATCAAACTCCAGTTTGCTGTGACATTCAAAGAGGGTACCTGACTAACTCGCATTTATTTCTCTTAAACCACAAGGTTCTGGTTTGGGGGTGCTGGGGAGATTTGGCTGAATGTCTGCTGAAAGCTGGAGTTTGACTGAAGGCTTGCAAATGCAAGAAGACTTTAGTGGTGTTCCATGCATGAAGAAAGCAAAGAGAGAGCATACACACACAGGCGGCAACAAGCCACATTTGCATCCATCACAGAGACACCCTTGTTTTGAGTGCAGCCTAAGTGTACAGTATAGGATACATAATTTAGCTTCTTAACCATCTCAGTTTATTTCTTTTAAACATGCTCTGTTTTGTAATCCTCATGGAACACTATGTTGGGAAGCATGCAGGCAATATACCTGCTGAAATCTCAAATGTTAAAGAGGCTAAAGAAGTAGTCTTTCAGTGCCCTACATAACTTTCCTTCCCCTCACACACAATGAGCCAAAACTGAATAAATTATGCAAAATAATGGAATCCAATGAATTAAGTGTACATTATGCAGCTTAGATATCTTCTGCATATCACAGAGTTCAGCTTTTCTTGACAGAGCATTTTTGGGTTATATATAACAACATTTTATCCTTTAAAAAAAAATCAGAGTACTCACAACTTATTTGTGGACCAAAGCTCTTTGTTACAGCTCACTGGCTTTTTAAAAGTCATTATCAGTCTGATCAGTGGTAGCTAACACTTGGAACCAAATACACATTACACTGCAGCTACTATTGATACCCTAATGGTCCCCTCTGTATTTCAAAGTACTCTCTGGAGGGGGTGCTTTTCAGTGCAGGAAGGTATGCTTAACCTTTCCTACTCCAGTTCTTTTCCCACTTAAATGCCTCCCCCCAGTTGCTTTTACTCAGCAGGATGGGGAAAGGATCTTTCAGAAGAAAAACAAACGGCAGCGGAAGGTTAAGAACGTCCTTCTCCCCTGTTCCTTCTTAGCTGAAAACTGCTCCCTGCTAGGGACCCTTAGAAATAGAGAGAAAGGCATTGGGGTATCACTATGTCTATCTATAGAATAAGGTAGATTTCGGCCTTGAGTTTATTATTGATCAAGATGCATCAGAAAAGAGGTGATATCCTAAAAATGATTTTGTGACCATATAACCATAACATTCAACTTGTGGCTCACACACAGCTTTGTTTAGACATGTTAAGCCTACACAGCACACACATAAAAGTAGCTTTTCTCCATGCTGCATATATATCTGCAAGTAAACAGGATCATTTTTAGCCTGGTGCAACTACTCCTTATCCTTTGGAAGCATTGTTAAGTATTTGCATGTAAGAATCATGCATCCACAGCACCTGCAAAATTAATTACAGAAAACAGAAACCAGGTTAAAAATCTGGCTGCATAAAGCAGGAGGTAAAAGGGCACTTCCCCCTAAAATACAACACTCTGGCCCCGTTCATACGAGGCAGTTTGGGCCGGGAGCGGGCCGGATTGGAGGCGCATCAGACGGGCGCGATCCCACGGCAACATCTGCCTGGTGTCACACTCCCGCCTCCAACCCGGCCCTTCCCCTGATGAAGCGCGTCAAAGATGAACCACCTACTTCGGTGGTTCATCCGGTTGAGGCACTTCATCCTGGCCGTGGGATCGGTGGCGTGTCTTGCTGCCGTCGCATCCCCGGCCCCCTGCCGTACTGCGCATGCTCGAGCATGCGCAGTACAGCAGCCTCCCCCTCCGACTAGTGTCTTCCTCCCCGGCATCTGATCGTGCCGGGGAGCAACGGAGCACAGCAACCGGGATCCGTGGGATCCCGCCGGGGCGTTTCTTTTTTGGCACAGCTTTTAAAAACCGCGCTTCGCCCCATCTTTTCCCTGCCGTGTGGCAGGGGCCTCTGTTTCCTAACCTCTATTTCCTAACCTGTGCCAAAGGAGACCAAACCTGGAGGCAAATCTTTTACTGAGATACAGGAAGGGCTGGCTATCTGTATGGCAACGTAAGGAAATGTGAAGGAGGGGAGGAGTGGAATTGTATCATTGCCTCTTGGCACATTGAAACTAGAAACCTAAATGTTAATGATTTCAGTTCTCCTGACAACGCCATTGTGTCTTCTCCACATTTTTGGCATATCACTGTGATCTCTGATGTAGCCTTTGTCTGGAATCAAGCACATCTTTTTTTAAGACTAGCAAACACCGCCTAACCATGCATTAGCCCCCAACAATGAAATTACAGGAATAAGAGTGAAGCACAGCAGGTTAGCCACTAATTAATGTCACTTAGCTGTTATCCTGGAGTTCATGGTGTGTTTCAGGAATGGTCCTTGATGCAGAGCATCTTGCGTACTGTTGTTAGGACAATCTTTACTCTAACTCAGTAGTTCCCAAACTTTTTGAGTATAAGGCCATCTTTTTAACATTAAAAAGATTCACCTCCCTCACATGGTAGTAGTTGTAGTATTAATGTCCATTGTTTGAGAAAATGCATAGTGACAAAAACTATAATGTATTTAGTAATGCTTCTAAAGGGATTTGTATTTTATTAATCACAACAGCATATAAACATATCCGAAAAACAGAAATACATATATGTGTGTCATGTTATTTATTTGGTCTACGTTTGCTTATTTATTATACGGAATCATTTAATGAGTAGGGATGGGCACAAACTGGGGAAAGTGGTTCGGTTCAATTCATGATTTGTAAAGTGCCCAGTTTGCAAACCATGAACCATCATGAAATTTTAGGAGCTAAATGAACCTGTGAGGTTTGTGATGCAGTAGAATGTCCCCCAGCATGCTAGAGACACCAAACTCATAGGGGATCTTGAATTGACTCTCCTCTACCTGCCCTCCAAGATTGGGGGGGATTGGATTTGTGGGGGCTGAGTTATGGCCTCCAAAGAAGGTGCCCCATCTTCCATTGTTTCTAATGAAGGGGATTTGTTTCATTGTTTTTGGTTGTTTTTATGATGGATTTTAATTTTATTTATATATACTTTTTGCGTAAGCCACCCTGAGCCTGCCTCAGCAGGGAGTGCGGGGTATAAATTAAATAAATAAATAAATAAATAAATAAATAAATAAATAAATAAAAACAGACTAATGAAGGGGATTTGTTTCATTGTTTTTGGTTGTTTTTATGATGGATTTTAATTTTATTTATATATACTTTTTGCGTAAGCCACCCTGAGCCTGCCTCAGCAGGGAGTGCGGGGTATAAATTAAATAAATAAATAAAT
>NW_015167563.1:127066-149427 GCF_001447785.1 Gekko japonicus
TAAATAAATAAATAAATAAATAAATAAATAAAAACAGCAAAAAAGAAAGGGCAAAAGAAGCCCAGCAGAACAGAATCAAAGTCCCAGAGAATTTCTGCAGTAGAAACTGAAGGTGGGGGGAGGCATTTTTGCAAGCCCAGCAGAACATAAATAAATAAATAAATAAATAAATAAATAAAAACAGCAAAAAAGAAAGGGCAAAAGAAGCCCAGCAGAACAGAATCAAAGTCCCAGAGAATTTCTGCAGTAGAAACTGAAGGTGGGGGGAGGCATTTTTGCAAGCCCAGCAGAACCAATATAATGTGCCCAGCAGAACCAGTGCCACTGTGGCAGTGCAAACCCAACAGGACTAAGGCCAAGCCAGAGAATCTGTGCAGTAGAAACTGAATGGGGGGCATTTTTATAAGCTCAGCAGAACCAGTGCAATCAAAGAATGCCCAGCAGAGTCCACTGCCATTGTGGCAATGCCAACTCAACAGGACTGATGTGAAGTAGAATCACAATCCAAGCTAGAGGGGTTGCAAGCCCAGCACAACCAATTCAGTGTACAGAATGCCCAGCACAACCCCATGCCACTATGGCAATGCAAGTGAAAGAAGACTAATGTCAAACCAGAGAATTCCTGCTATGCAAACTGAAGGGAGGACATTTTTTTCAAAGCCACTTCAGTATACAGAATGCCCAGCAGAATCCAGTGCCACTGTAGCACTGTAAATTTAACAGGACTGATCTCAAAGCACAGTCTCACAAGAAATCCAAGCCCGGGGGGGGATATTTTGCAAGCCCACCACAACCAGTTACAATGTGCAGAATTCCCAGCAGAACCCAGTGCCACTGGCAATTGGAAGCTTAAAAGGACTGCTCTCAAAGCACAGAGTCACAACAAAACTAAGCTGGGGGGCGGGATTTTGCAAATTCTGTGCAGGAAAATAGGAAGGGAACACAAAGGAGGCCAGCAAAGGGAGAGAAACCCCTCTTGAAGCCAATAAGACTAGTTTGAAACTAACAAGAGCGTTTCCAAGGCACACACACACTACATTGCTTTGAAGTTTGGTAAACATTTTGTTTCTGTGAAGACAGTCTGTCTGGAAATGTATCCATTCACAAACCTGCATGAACACCCACAAACTGCTTGAAAGTTTATGGAAAGTTCGTGCCAGTTGACCTACCACAAACTTCAGTTCCCAAGCTACGAACTAGCCAAAATTTGTCACAAACTTTAGTTGGTGAGCAGGTTCATGCCCATCCCTATAAATTAGATGGTTGGGGCTGTTTTGCACCTTTCAGTGATTGAAAGTCTGGTTGAAGAGTCGCCAGTTTAGACCAATGACCTGACACAATATAAGAAAGCTTCATATGCTTGTATAGTTTGGAGTTACTGGTGTAGCTGCCTAGAATGACCCCTTTGCTAATGCAGTTAGCTGTTAGTCTATACTCATGGGGATTTACTTGGATGCCCAATGAGTTTTCAGTTCTTGAGAAAACAGTTGGTGGATGCTGATTTGTTTTGTCTGTATCCTTGCTTTTCAGTGGTAGGTTTGTTCCCCAAGAAACTCACAGGTATCATAAATAATAAAGTGTAATAAAAAATATTCCTTGTGGAGAGGATTCAGTTGTGCTGGATCCAGGCAAGATCAAGGGATGTCTCCTCCTCCCCCTCCTAGAAATGGCTTTAGCAATAGCACTTGGGTTGGAGGAAGGGGGTCTTCATCTCCAGAATACACTGTCAGATCTCTGGGCACATATGGTGAGCTGTATCACTCTTCACAGCTGACAATGGAATAATTATTAATCTAGGCGGTAAATTAAATGAGAAGTCTAGTGACACCCTCCCACACTCCAAGTCAAGAGGGAGGTGCCATGACTCAATAAAGCTCCTGTATCCTGATAGCTGCCTGATGCAGCCTAAGCCTTCCTGGGCTGCACGGAGATGTGGGAGACATCAGGGAAGCCGACTGACAGGCCCACAAGAATGCTTCTGGCCAAACAGTGGCTTCTTAAAGGACCTACAATCAAAGCACACTTATTTCCAGCTCTCACTTGAGAGTGTGGTTGGTGGGAGAAATATGCCCTACCCGAGCCTCTGACAAGGAACAGATCTCTTTACAAGTAGGCAAGCAGCACTGACTGGGTTGGTGCACAGTGGGGGGGCCTCAGGCTGAGGATGGCCTGATGCCACCTGCCTGGAACAAGCCAGCTGGTAGATGAAGCCCAGCCAGCAGCTGGAGCAACACAAACTTGTGGGGGACATAGCCTCTATGCAGGTGAACCCAGGGGAAGGCAGAGACCTGCCAAGCTGGATGGATTTGTGAACCAATAATTCTGCGGACCCCCAAGGGTCCCCAGCCCAGAGGTTGGGAACCATCGCTCTGATTTTTCCAAAATAAACTATCATCATATGCTTATTTGGAAAAATAAGGGAAATCTCATAATTGAAAAGGGTAGTTAAAAGCAATCTGATTGAGAAACAATTTTGCAGGGAAACCTGTAAGTGAACCATTCAGTTTAATTCCCCCCCCCCCTTGATCAGAGGTAGATTTAGTTGTATATATTCTGCAAGTGCAGCTATTGTGTGCTGGTGCCACCTTGTGGTGAGCAAGTCAGAGGCAGACGACATCTAGTGCTACCAAGCAGGAAAGGAGGACTGGAATTTGATGGCAAAAAAAAAAAAGGACAGAGGGCCATATCCAAATTTCTGCCAATGGAAGTAGGTCACTGAATTGGCTCTTCTTCACCTTCTCTCCCCCTCCCAGCTGTTTGTAGTGGTGGAGTAAATATACCAGGTTTGTATATTTCTCTAATGGAGCAAATAGGAGTTTCAAGGCAAAAGATGTTCAGAGGTGGTTTGCCATTGCCTGCTTTTGTGTTGCAACCCTGGTATTTCTTGGTGGTCTCCCATCCAAATACTAACCAAGGCCAACCTTGCTTAGCTTCTAAAATCAGGCTAGTCTGGGCTATCCAGATCAGGGCCTCTATTACCTACCTCAAGATAAAACAGAATCTTTTCATTTCATCTATAATGTACTTCAGCCTGTGATTAATCCCTTTATGGTAAAATAATTTCAGCATGAAATGAGTCATCTCAGGTTCCCTGATAAGTAAGGCCAAAATTTCCGGAAAGGTGTTACTATGTCTAGGGGCAAGTCTATACAAAATGTTTCTCCCGTGGACTGTGTTTCCAAGCAGAAACAGCCCAGAGGAGATCCTTATTTGTCACACCTGCAGCTGCACATGCAGCTCCAAAATGGAGCAAATAACTTCCTCCCCCAAGCTGTTTTGGCCCAGGAAAATGACAAATGGGGAAGACAGGAGTCCCTCCTCCACCATGCTACAGTCTTGAGACAAATTGGAGTCCCAAAACTCTTAAAACATGATTCCTCACAGCTGCTATTGGGCAACAGAATTCTCTGGACCTGATTCATTTAAAAAGTCGTATGTTGTTGGGCTCTAAAAAGCAGGTTTGTATCCTGGCTTCCAAATAGTAGCAACGTAGCACAGACTGCACAGAATTCCAATGAGGGGCAAGGAATGTGGCACAATTTCCTTTCTCCCAGCATGACCCATTTATGATCTGCAGCCAAGAAGATGGTGCCCACAAGAAATCACTGAGAGTGCTGTGCTTAATTGCTTTCCACTTCAGCAGAATTTCTGGTTGTCGGTGGCAATCATTCCAGTGTGACTAAACTCTGAACATTACTAGTGAAGCAGAACCCCCAGCACCCATGATGTGTCTCACCTTTGGCTCCTACATGGCAACTATTGTGATGGTTGCTTCATTCATAGGAGAAGCCAAGACAGAGATAAATGAGAAAAACTCAACCACCGCAGCACCAGACTTTCCTTTTCATCTATTTCTCCAGAAAGTTATTTATAGGACGTCAGAGTGAAGAAAAGGATCAGTTTCCATACATAATTCCTTTTAGATACAGTCTATAGGGGGGTTAGGTTAATATTTTCTTCATAGGGATTTAAATCAGCAGTGTTTTTATTAATTGCTTCTGGATACCTTTTATTGCATATAAATTTTAAAATGCCACTGTGGGAATCTCAGTCCTCCAACAAACTAGCTATAACCGCACTTGAAATTCTTGATGATCAGCCTTCAGGCACACCACTCATTTTGCTACTTATACCTTCATTATCAGTTGACTCATTAATAATACCCTTTGCTCATACAACTGTATGAGCGGCCAAAGGCACTGCATAAAAGGGGGGGGAAAGGACTAGAAATCTATTTCCTTCGAACACAGAATTGTAAAAGGAACCTCCTTCCATCACTAGGATTCTTTTTAAAAACATTTGTAAAACAATTTTAGAAACCATTGATTCATTACTTTTATGGGCATCATTAAACCCAATTCCATGTACTCTGAGTGTCATGAGTAGGAAGCATCATTAGTAAGTTATGCGCAAGGTAGGAAAGGAGGCTTTTATGGAAATGATCTTAATTCAAAACAAATGCTGAAAAGAAACTATACAATAGTATCACTCACCTATAAACCTGACAGACCCATACTGCAGCAGACTCAAAATAATAGCGACTGCCACTCAGTATGAATAAGTACCTAAGAGCTGAAGCAAGCACTTAGATTCCACTCCTGTCAACCAGAATTTTATTCACATTCATGCACGGAGAAGTCCTAAAACTTGAACAGATGCTGGGACGTAATTGCTACAGAAAGCTTCTAACAGCCCAACTCTATGCATGTTTACTCAAAAGTAAGGGCCACCAAGTTCTTCTCACAGTTGTCTGCATAAGATTGCAGACTAATATATCAGGAACTGTAGCAAAAGCATGTAGCTAGACCATTTTAAAGCAAAAATATGCCTCTTACATATTAAAGAAAAGTTATCTCCTACAGAGAAAATCATACTTTTTGACCTGGAAGTATTTACCTGAGGTTGGATAGGGCTTCTTGCAGTTGCTCAGTAAGGGATGCATTCAGCACATACTCAGAGGTATTACTTCTCTCAGCTTCCAGTGCAGAAATCTAGTTGATCACTTCATACAGAGCTTTTCCTGGAATCTTTGACTGTGAATTAGACACTGACACTTCAGACTGCCACCTTTTTAAAGTCACCTGGCTGGCACAGAACTATTATGGGGGGTGGGGGTGGGAATGAGGCCGCAGTTGTGACCCACAGTGTTTTCCATTGATATGTTTTATGATAGCTTTGCTTTATAACACTTTGCAGCACTGAGATTCAGCAGGGAACAAACTTTTCTTTCCATTCAATATCAGTTTCATCTCAAGCCCAAAGGCAAAACAGGATATAGGAAAGGGTTTTATAATTTCTTCAGTTTCTGTTTTACCCGTGATCTTTCAGGGCAAATTAAATCAGACCTGCTTCAGTACAGAAGTGTCTGCCCGTGCTGCTCTTGCAAAAATAAAACAATAGCGCCTCTGCCTTGATTGTTCTAAGGCATCAAGAGAGGGTGCCGCCCCTATGCCTCCCATTCTGGTCTTCCCCTGGGCATTTCAGTCACAGGCTGTAAGACAAAAACAGAATTCTGCTGGCTGCCACGGGCACATGAGAACATGAGTGGGGGAAAGAGACAGCATGGCACATAACCACATTGGGCTGTTCAAGGTAAATAAAGCAATAGACGATTCTCTGGGCAAAGGTATGGCCTGCCCGCCCCATGTGCAGCTGAGCCTGCAATTTAATACTTGATGTATCTGAAGTTTCTGTTTCTTTACACAATGTAGATGACACTTCCTATTCAGTCTCTGCATCCACTTCAAGCCTCCATGATTGCTACTGCAAACATAGTAAAATTATGCTACAAGATACTAAAGGTTGAAATAAACCCCTTAACACTGTATGACTCACATTACAAACTGACTACTTACATGGATTTCATGACCTGTGTACATTCTCTAATAATCCAATCACACACATCTTGGTTCTGAATTTTATTACACTTGTAATACTGAATAAACTTCGGAATAATGTTGATTTAACATATAGATATGTAAGGAAGGGGATGCAATAGTTTGTACTAATGGATGGCACTAATATGTGTTGTGATTCCTCTCCCTGTGTGTTCTGAAAAGTAACTTTACAAATCTAGTATTAAAAACTTTTAGTTATGTATTTGTGCCCTGACCTGGATAGCCCAGACTAGCTCAATCTCATCAGATTTTAGGGATGCCAGCCACCAGGTGGGACCTGGGAATCCCCCAGAATTATAGATCATCTCCGGATAGCAGAGATCAGTTCCTTTGGAGAAAATGGGTGCTTTAGAGGGTGGACTCTATAGCATTGCACCCCTCTGAAGTTCCTGCTCTCCCCCAGGCTCCATCTCCAAACCTCCAGAACCAAATTTCCCAACCTGGATCTGGCAACCCTTTCAGATCTCAGAAGCTAAGTAGGGATGGCCCTGGTTGGTATTTGGATGGGAAATCACCAAGAAGGCTACGGTCATTAGACAGACAGATGCAATGGCAAACTGATTCTAAACATTTCTTGCCTTGAAAAGCCCCTGAGCTCACAATTAGCTAGCTGTGAACTGAGGGCAAAAAGTTATGTTAAGCAGTTACCAGTGGCTTTTCAGTTCACCTGAGAATCCAAATATAATTCATGCAACTGTATACCGCTTGGTTTTTAAAATATTCTAAAATAATTTTTCATTTACTCAAACTTAAATAAAGCAGTATACATGGATGGTTTATCATGAGTTTATCATGAGTTCAGGCTACACTTCTATTCAGATTTGATTTTTTTAACTATTGAGTTTACAGCTACAAATTATGCAGAAACTTCAGATCGTTCTTCACACATTTCTTAGTGTTAACCACAATGAACCAAGGATGTGCCCTAGCAGAAACAGAATTTCAGCTGTATTACTGTTAAATTCCATGTTCCTGGACTGCTTTTCCATGCTGAAATCCACCAAGCTCCCTCAAAGACCATATAATTTTATTTCCAAATCTTCCAAAATTATGCAATATCTTGCCAATTTTCATCAGCCTCTCCTAAAATTACTTTTCCCCCGCCCCACTTTCACACGTGTCACCTCCAATTTGCAAATTAACAGTTCTGCCAGGACAAATGTCAGAATTTAATAGAAGTAATTCCCTTTGCTGCAGATGATTATAAACAGGAGACATATAAATACTTCACAACTCACATAATGGAAGGACAGACTCGAAAGGAGCAAACAGCTTGTTCCCTCAAAAGCCGCATTAGTGGCACTCAGCAGGATAGATAGTTATTTAAAAGATTAATATTCACATCTGCAGACTATGAAGATGTCATTATCACACCGTTTTTTCCCCCTGTGGTATCTCCATTTCTCTGTTGACTCTAAGCAGTTCTCCATTTCTCAACTGCTAGGCATGTTTTCATTGTTCTGCAGAAACGTACACACACGTCCCTCTAGTAATCACCACTTCATATAAATTGAGGCCATTAAGCTAATCTCCTGCTCATCATGGAGCCCTTTCCAGTTTGACGGCCTTTATTGTTGTTATATGGTATCATCAAGCATATTATGTGTTTTTAATCAGATTGGTTATTTTTGTTGAACTTCCTGTACTAAAATGGAGGGGGGGGGGCATGACTAGCTCTGGCTACTGTCTTTCCAGACATTCCAGATGTCTTACAGCCAAATTAGATGTGACAGCGAACAGATCACCTGCTGTTTTAAAACTTTAAATTGCAGCCATGTGGAGCCCTCATTCGGACTGGGGTTCTGTCACTGGGGGAATGTTACCTCTGTGCTGGTTTTGCAGCTTGACTCTCCCTCTGCTTAGGGCTCCTGTATTTTTTCCTCCATGCTGCCAGGAGGGCAAAATGGTGGGGAGAAAAGGATTAAGCCCATTCTCCTTCCCTTCTACCATGGCAAGGCCTTAAACCAAATTGGGGCCCCACATGGCTGCAGTTAAACGTTGAAAAAAAAAGCCATTCACAGAATGCTTAGTCTGGAGAAGAGGAGATCGAGGGGGGACATGATTGCTCTCTTTCAGTATTTGAAAGGCTGTCAGAGGAGGGCAGGGAGCTGTTAATGAGTTTAAATTAAGGTGGGAAGTGTTACCCAAAGTGGTTGTGAGGGTCTCCTGAGTTTGTTGGGGAATTAGCCAGGAAACCCAAACAATGAGACAGGGTAATCAAGCAGGATCTCCACCTATATTTACGGGGGGGGTTGTCTCTCAGTAGAACTCTCCAAATGAACCAGGCTGTAATTCATGAAATGGTTTTTATTAAAGAGAATTAAAGAAAAATCAGAACTTCTTAATTGAAAAGCACTATATGAATACACATACAAGTTCAGAAATAAAGGTGGTAGCTTATAGAGACAAAGAAGGGAACTTATTCTATGGGACTATATTTACCTATCCAAGGAACAAAGATCCGAGTAGGAGGATGAGCAAAACGAACCAGCAGTGTACCCAATCTTTGTGTTGGGGGTGTAAGCTAGTGGATGTCCAGATACACACACACATTACTGAACAAAGTATGTGTGGTTATTTGTTTTTCTTATTTTATTTTATTGATTTCTATCCCGCCCATTCCTGCCTAGGGTGGCTCACAACAGCATAAAATTTCCATAATACATAAAACACAATTAATCACATTAATAAATAATTCAATGACATAAAACAGTATTAAAAACAACAATATTAAAGTGCTAGCATTTCCGATGTTGCCTTAAGTTTTATTGGTCCGCTTCAGTTGTCAAAAAAGGGGGGAGGGGGAGGGCTGGGCCAGTCAATAGTCACAAGGACCTATGGCTCAAGGCTTCCACCAGTCAGTTGTTACTAATAGCACCACCAATAATTGCAGTTGTAATAAAAGTGGTGGTAGGGGTGGTGGTGGCTCCAAAGGCCTGGCAGAAGAGCTCCATTTTGCAAGCCCTGTGGAACTGCAAAAGGTCCCGCAGGGCCCTGATCTCCTCTGGGAGCTCATTCCACCAGACTGGAGCTGCCACCGAAAAGGCCCTGGCCCTGGTTGTTGTCAATCTGGCCTCCTTAATACTCGGGAGGACCAGTCGATTCTGGGTCCCTGAATGCAATGCTCTCCGGGGCATATATGGGGAAAGGCGGTCCCTCGGGTATGTCAGACCCTGGTCATTAAGGGCTTTATGGGTAAGAACCAGCACCTTGAAGTGAATCCGGTATGCTGTAGGTAGCCAGTGCAACACCTTTAGCACAGGCTGGATGTGCTCCCAAATTGAGAGCCCCATCACCAGCCTGGCCGTGGTGTTTTGCACCAGCTGCAGCTTCTGGGTTTGCACCAAGGGCAGCCCCATGTAGAGGGCATTACAGTAATCCAGTCTCAAGGTGACCATTGCATGGATCACTGTTGCCAAGTCGCCACATTCAAGGAAGGGAGCCAGCTGCCTTATCAGCCGAAGATGGTAAAAGGCCGACTTGCCAGTGGCCGCAACCTGGGCCTCCATTGTTAGGAAGGCATCCAGGAGCACCCCCAAACTCCTAACCTCTGGTGCTGGCACCAATGGTCCCCATCGAAGGTTGGGAGCGGGAGCCCTACCCCCAGACTGCCGCGACTCAGGCACAGGACCTCCATCTTCATCAGATTAAATTTCATCCAGCTCAGCCTAAGCCACCCAGCCATGGCTTGTAATGCCTGATCTAGGGCTTCCAGTTTGGGGTCGGTCTGGCCATCCAGCAACAGATAAAACTGGGTGTCATCCACATACTGATGACAACCCAGTCCGTACCTCCGAGCAATCTGGGCAAGAGGGCGCATATAGACGTTAAAAAGCATTGAGGACAGCACCGTCCCTTGTGGCACTCCACATTCCAGTGGGTGCCTCCGGGACAGCTGTTCCCCCAGTGCCACTCTTTGTCCCCAACCTTGGAGAAAGGAAACAAGCCACTGTAAGGCCAGTCCCTGGATTCCAGTGTTGGCGAGGCGGTGGATCAGTAGCTGATGATCGACCGTGTCAAACGTGGCCAACAGATCTAGCAGCAACAGCACTGCCCATTTGCCCCAATCCAGATGCCTTCGGAGGTCATCTGTGAGGGTGACCAGCGCTGTCTCCATCCTGTGCCTAGGACGAAAGCCGGAGTGGAAGGGATCTAAAATAGAAGCATCATCCAGAAAGCTCTGTGCCACCGCCTTCTCTATTATCTTGCCCAGATAGGGCAAGCTGGAGACCAGCCGATAGTTGGCCAATTCGGTCGGGTCGCATCCCCTGGAGCATGACGTGATTTCTCCTAGAACAATGCTGTGATGGTGTAAATGAAACAATGTTGTCTGAACCAGGAGCTTCATGACATTCCCAGGAACTGCAAGTGCAATGTAACATTTATGTGAAATGTCTATTATGTTTGGTAACCTCTAATTGCCAGGACAAGACTATCACACAAAGGATTATGGGATTACAGTGGTTTCTACTAGGTATTTAGTTAGGATGGCCAGGTGGGGAAAGGCGAGGCAAGGTAGGGAGCTGGTTAGATTTACTGTCCTTTCTGAGAAATCAATCTTTGACACTGATGGACTTACATAGGGAAGAGAGCTTTCAAAACCCAGACCTTTGCACCTTTAGGATCAGTTTTTCAGACAGGCCTCTGGTCAATATTTGATGGCACACATTCCATGAGACTGTAGGACCTATTTTGATCTCTTATTTGCAGGCCAGGGAAGACTCTTGAATGGGTAACCCTGTGAGAGGGAAGGTTGCTTGTGTCACCTGTTTATAGGTACCAAGCTTGTCCTTCCAAGAGAGGAGGGGGTCGAGGCCTAACAGAAGGTACCTGCTGAATATTAGGAAAAACTTTCTTCCAGTAAGAGTTGTGCAACAGTGGAATCAGCTGACTAGGGAGGTGGTGAGCTTCCCCTCACTGGCAGTCTTTAAGCAGCGGCTGGGCAAGCACTTGTCAGGGATGCTCCAATCCTGCATTGAGTAGGGGGTTGGACTAAATGGCCTCTATGGACCCTTCCAACTCTGTGATTCTATGATTCTATCTCCAGCCATCATGTCTAGTTTGTCCCTCACTACATAATCCTTTTGTTTTACAATTATTACATTCCATTTGCATGGGAAAATATACTGTAGGCATGGCTCCTATGCTTCTAATATTTGTGTGACAAGTAGAAATCCAACAAGTGATGTTTGGGGAAGCTTCACATGTTGAACCTCTTCCTCCCATGCAACTGTTAAAGGCAAACAAGTCTTGCCAAGAAAAGTGAACAACATTAATGTCCCCAGCCACAAACTGCAAACACATTGCCTGTCTTTATAAAGTGCCCATATTCCAAAATGAGTGGGTTTTCTGCCTAACATGGCAGATAGTCCAGATCTCAGTTTCTCCCATTGCAGTGAAGGAGAGCTGCACTAGTGTCTATTGCTCTGCGTCCAAGCTTTTAAAGGGCCAGCCGTTCTATTCCATATATTGTAATATGATTGCCTTTTCTCTCAAGTTTGTGCTAAGCCAGTCATCCCTGAGAAGGGGACAGCTGGTTTTGCCACTGCTACTTTCAAATACCATGAGAATTTCTGGTTTCTTACATAGCCTGAGAGGCTTTAAATTCACTGTGCCAATTGCTTTAAAGAAAATCCCTCACAAGACCAGAACCATTAAGAAAGTCATTTTGCACTCCTAATCTCCATTGTAGGATGTTCAGCTTTCAGTGCTGGCCAGCTAATATTATGCACTATAGAGTACTTTGGATATAGAAAGGCAGAGCAGAGGCATAATGTTGCTCCCAGCGACAGAAACGTTTCCAAGAAACTGGGGTTGCAATGCAATGTTAAATTATTATAGCTGTTGCTCTTCCTCATGAATGAGCAGTGGGTTGAAGCTAATATCTGAGGGTCCCAATTTCCAGCATCCTGAGGGGAAAGAATAAAAATGTAGGAAGTAAACTTTGACTGCCCTTGAGCCACAGAATTAAAAAAGAAGAGGCTATGGAGATCTTCTCTTGGCTGATCTGCAATCGTTAGTTCATTCTTTGAGGGCTAGGCTGTGGTTGCTTTCTAGGTCACATCGGCTATCAAATCTGAATGTGGTAAAAAAAAATTGTACAGCATAGCCAAAAACCATTTAAGGTTTCCTCACAGAATTTAAAGTAGTCCCTAAGAAGAAGATAGAAACAGTTGAAATCAATCTTATTACATGGGACAAAAATCAACTTTATTCTACACTCCTAGAATCATAGAGTTGGAAGGGGCCATACAGACTATCTAGTCCAACCCCCTGCCCAAAGCAGGACCAGCCAGAAAGGACCTCAGAGCAACTTACAATCTCCTTCCCTTCCTCTCCCAATAACAGACACCCTGGTCCTTTCCACACTCGGATCTCATCCCTGGTTTTATCAGAGTTCAACTTGGGACACAATACCTTGCATTTATCCCTGGTTATAACAGCATCCGTTTATCCCAGGACAAGTGTGGGGTGAAACTGGGGCGACCTCAATGTAAAGTGGAAACAAAAAATACCCGAGATAATTACAGGGGTGAACTTGAGTGTAGAGTAGAATGTAAAAATTGTTGTTGTTGTTCAGTCGCACAGTCGAGTCCGACTCAAGATAATTACAGGGGTGAACTCGTGTGGAATGTAAGTTTGGGGACAGGGATGAACCAGGATTTAAGGTCTATATGAGGAAAGGACCCCTGTAAGGTAGGTGGTGCTGAGAGAGCTCTGAGAGAACTGCTCTTGAGAAAACAGGTCTCAGAGAACTTTGACTCACCCAAGGTGACCCAGTTCTCCAGATTAGAGTCCACCGCTCTTAACCACCGCACCAAACTGGCTCTGTGCAGAATTGGTGAGTGGGCACCATAGTGGCGAATAAAGTTCAGTGGCTGCTGTGATGAGCATTGGGGTGAAAATGTCCTAATTTTATATATGCTATAATGGGATCTGATATCTTGGGATCGTGGTAGACAGTTTAATGAGAACATTGACTCAGTATGTGGCATCTGTGAAAAGGTCAATTTTATGCTTGGGATTACTGAGAAAGAGATTGAAAATAAAATGGCCAGTATCATAATGCTTTTGTGTAGATTTTAATTTAGAATACTGTGTACCACTCTGGTCACCCCATTAAAAACGTTATTGCAGAACTGGAAAAGTACAGAAAAGGATAGCCAAGTTTATTGAATTTATTTATGTTATCTGTAGCCCACCTTTCTTGGTGAGACTCAAGGCAGACTGTAATGTAAGTCAAGATGGGTAGCCGTGTTAGTCTGTCTGTTGCGGTAGAAAAGTGCAAGAGTCCAGTAGCACCTTAAAGATTAACAACATTTGTGGCAGGGTATGAGCTTTCATGAGTCATGAGTCAACCAATGGGTTGAAATTAAATCAGAAGAGTTTTCGGCTAAACATTAGGAAGAACTTCCTAACAGTCAGAGGGGTTCCTCAGTGAAACAGGCTTCCTCAGGAGATGGTGGGCTTTCCTTCTTTGGAGGTTTTTGAACAGAAGCTAGATGGTCATCTGACAGCAATGCGGATTCTGTGAATATAGGCAGGATGGGTTGCCTCAGTGTTTAATTCTTGTGGCCCTTTTTTTACATGCCCAGGGAAGTGCTGATTGCCACTTTGGGGTCAGGAAGAAATCCTGGAGGTTTTTGTCCTGGGGGTCACTGGGGGGGGGAGGTATTTGTGAATTTCCTGCATTGTGCAAGGGGTTGGACTAGATGACCCTGGAGGTCCCTTCTGACTCTATGATTCTATAATTCTATAAGCAGCATCTGAAGTCTCAATACTGTTTTCTTCAGGAGAACTGATCTCTGTCATCTGGAGATCAGTTGTAATTCCAGGATATCTCCAAGCCCCACTGCAGGTTGGCAACCCCAGTCTTTCAGAGAGCATCTCTTTTTCAAATACTGAGCATCCACAAGCAATTATGCACAGGAGGCGATGACAATTTGTCAAAATTTTGGGCAAAGTGGGGGCTTATTTAATCTCTGCAGTTATTTCATAGAAAATGTCTTCATTCATCTCAAAGATCCAACTTCTCACAGTGTGATTCAAAAGCACGTTCATGTTTCTGGCTTGTTGCTCCCCAAGGACAAGCCTCACTGCTTCTATTAGACATGGCTTGACAAGATCCTCTTCCGGCTGTATGGGGCTTCTTACATTCAGCCATACAGAAAACAGCACAGTCAGAGGCTTCAAGAGCAGCTTTGTTTGTCTGAGAGAAGTGTCCAGTTGAATCCACCTGGGAAGATTACAGAATGTGCTCCCCCCCCCCCCTTTGAAAAGCTTCTGTGAATGCTACATAGCTGCGTCTGAAGTGGCCCTTTGATTTGCTGGGTTTCGGGCTGTCTCCACTAAGGACTCTGTTGTAAAGAATGTGTTGAGGCTTTTCAATGGACTTGTCGACAATACTTGTGAAGTCCCATTGTAAAAATATTTCTTTGTATGACTGTTTCTTTCCTGCAGCTATGAATGTTATTGCTTGCAGTTACATACTCCTCTGTCCTCTCCAACTCCAACCTCCTTCCTGGGTTTCAGGTTGTATTCCCAGTAAGGTTGCCAGCTATAGGTGATTTGAGGGATGGGGCCTGGGGAGGGTGGTGTTTGGAGAGGAAAGGGGCCTCCCACAGGGTATAATGCCATAGTCCACTGGCCAAAGCAGCCACATTCTCCAAGAGAACTGATCTTGGTCAACTGGGGATTTACATCTGCCCGGCATCCTCCCCTCCCCCCCACATGAATCTGAATACTAAATATGCCATCTGTTTAAATATATTTATGCTGCATGTTGTAATATTGAATTTTGTAGTTTTAACTGGTTTTAAAATTGTATTAGATTTTATGTTGTTGTAAACCACCCTGAGCGGGGAAGGGCGGTTAAAAAATCGAATGAAATAAATAAATAAAATAAAAAATAAACTGCATTAGCAAGAGATCCCCTGGAGGTTTGCAGCCCTAATTCCATCTCCATGATACCCATCTCCAGGGTTTAAAACAAATCCACGAGTAAGGCTTGTGAGTGCTTCAGACTCTGATTGCCTTCTTAATAGAGTGTAAAAAAGAAGTAATCTGTTGCCTCCTACATGTATGCCACGGCCATATAATAGCAACAACAGACCTAGCAACACGTCCAGGTAGCAGCCCATTGGGGAAAGAGCCTGGTTGCCCAATAGGCCTATTCACAGTACGGGGAAAAACCCCTAACAAAATAATGTTTCGTGATGATGAAAAGCTGCAATGAAATAACGTTTATTAAGGATAATAATAATGGCAAGCACAACTAATAACTTACATATAAAAACCGTAAGTCAGCTTGATGCCCTTCAAAAAACTTGGCCTAATTACCCCCTAGTTAAGAACTCAGGATGTTGGCTCAGCTCAAGTTAGATTGCATGCATGTGCATAGGGACACAAACCATGTGTTAGGACCCATAAACTATTTTTTTACAAGCTCCCACAGCATTTAAGCACACATGTCCTCAATCTTCGCACTGCAAAAGTGCTTTCTGGGCAGGTATGGGCAAAAGGCACCTGAGATAGGATACTTAGTAGCTTTAGTAACAAGCATACTTAGTCTTGTTCTCCTGACCAGAGATGAAAAAGTTAACAGCAGGGCTTTTCCTCCTGTTTAGTGAGTTGAAAAGTTGGAATACATGCAGTGGTATTGACACCTCTGCACAGCTCTGCATGGTGCTTTCTGGAGGGGTATGGCTTAGTGGATGAGCCTCTGCTTTGCATGCAGAAGGTCCCAGGTTCAATTCCCAGCATCTCCAATTAAAAAGACCCAGTTGTGGATGATGTGAAAACCTCCTCCTGAGATCCTGGAATGCTGCTGCCAGTTTGAGAAGACAATAATGACCCTGATGGACCAATGGTCTGAATCAGGATAAGGCAGCTTCACATGTGTGTGTTCTTATATAATTCAGCATCTGAAACGCAATTCATGCTGTAAATTAACTAAGTATCTGGCATTAGAACCAGTTGGGGAAAACATACCCTCCAAACCTGTATAAAAATGATAATTCTAGTGAAAGTTATTTTGCTAATCCCCAGTTAGAAAGTAGCATTCAAATGTATGCAAATATTAAAAGGCATTTTGAAGGAAAAGGCACAGCGGCTGTTCTTCATGGATTTGTTCCATTAGGATATAGTGACCTCCAGTGTCTAATTTTAGATAGCAGTTTCCAAGGCCAAATTTTCTTACCCTTAGTTTAGTGTCAATCATTCTTTTGCTACCACTTCAAAACAAGAGAATGAAGAGGATTCTTACTGGAGAAGTTATTAGCGTCTTAGACTGATTACCTTCTAATTGAGTGATATGGAGCATTCATTTATCTGCTGTTAGTTCTAACTGCTATATGCCCCCCAAACTACAAACTTAATTAGACACAAAATGTTCCGGCATGACAGAGCAAAACATTGAAATTGACACCTGAGGGAAATGAAGGGGAAAGACTTGAGGAGTTGCACAGTGCCCCCTTGGAAGACATGCACAAAAATTAAAACCCAAAATGAAAATTATGCGGCTGTCAAATAAAAAAACATTAACGGAAGCAACAGTCACTGCTTTGGTTTGATCTAAGAAATCAGGCTAACATATTAAATTGGAAGCTAATACTTTCACCACTATTGACAGCTTGGGATAAATATAAAAGTAAAATTAAATTCCTGTACATTTGCTTCAGTGGCTAAAATCAAACTGCATGGCTCTTTAGGTGACATCACTGAACAACAGCTACAAAAAATGTCTCAGTCACAACATTTGGTGGTTCATAATAAATACATCATTCACAAGGTGAAGTACCCAGGAGTGGTATCACCCCAATGAAACTGTGTTCTGAACCTCATATACCATCAGTGGAATATCACTGATGGCATATGAGATTCAAAGCACAGTCTCATTGGGACATCATTCTCTGTTTTGTCTCATTGGGCATTGCCGTGATTTCACTCCTGGAGGTGTTCCGTTTTATTGTTAGGAGTTTAAGTGCATTTAGTAAACTGAAAAGATTATTACACTGCGAGGAACTGTTGGATGAAATATATGGAAATTGTCTCAGCTATCCTATACATATAAAAGCCCTACGTGTTGAGACTTTCCAGCTCTCCCAATGGTTGTGCTGTGCGCTCCATCAGCCATTGACCCATCAACTGCCACTTGTGTGCCATTGACTGGGTGCTGGGTTCGCTCCTCTCCTCCAACCAAAGTCAGCCTGGCCACTTCCCTGAGAGAATAAACTGCCAAAACGGCGGTCTCTCCTGACGAAGACACTTCTCCTGCTTGGCTCCTATGGGACTAACTTTTCCCTCAGTGGCTGTTGCTAGGCAACCAAGCTTGGTTTGGTCAATAAAAAGGCAAAGGCAGGAGGCCCATTCTAGGCCTAATTTGGCCTTGGTGGGGAACTCGTTGGGGCCAGTTCTGACTAGGGTTGCCAGCGCCAGGTTGGGAAATTCCTGGAGATTTTGTGGTGGAGTCTACAGAAGTCAGAGTTTGGGGAGGGGTGGGACCTCAGACAGGTACAATGCCATAGACTCCACCCTCCAAACCAGCCATTTCTTCCTGGGGAATGATTGCTGCCAATCTCGAGGTGAGAGCTGGTGATCACTCAGAATTATAACTGCTCTCCAGATTGCTGAGATTATCAAATGACTGCTTTGCAGGGTGGACTCTGTGTCACTATACCCTGTTGAGGTCACTTCCTTCCTGCTCGGTTCGCCACTGTGGAGAAAGACTGTACTTTTCCTTGGTAGAGGCTGCAGGTAAAGGGGGAAGATGGAAAGCTGAAGTCAGAGGGGCAGATAATGGTACATTGATGGCGGACCACCATGCCCTGAAGGCCTGAGTGAATGTTTCACCCCAACCCCATTTGGGCGGCAAGCGTATTTAGCTCGCCCGCTGAGCCAAATGGACCCTTTGTGGCTTCAGATAGCCCTGCGGGATCCAATGCCCCCTGGCGGCTTGCTGGATGAGCTAGTCGAGGATTGGCACGGCCGACTCTCAACAGCCATTGATGAGAGTGCTCCCAGATGCCCTCTGTGCCCTTGCTCTAGGCTGGCTCCTTGGTTTACACAGGAGCTGAGACTGATGAAGTGAAGACTTAGACGGCTAGAGAGATAGTGGCAGTGCATTTGTGACAAAGCAACAAGAGCATCCTATAGGACATTTATGTGATCCTATGAGATGGCAGACAAAGCCACGAAGAGGGAGCTCTACACAGCCACGACTGCATCTGCAGACTCACGCCTGGCCCAATTGTATAGAACTATTTGGTCTTTAACAGTTCTGCCACAGGGCAGACTAAACACTAGGAAATTGGACATTGGCTGCGAGGCTTTTGCAAGCTAGTTTGCAGATAAAGTCTTGTTGCTCCACCACGACCTTCCCACCACAGTTGAGACTGTGAGCAAACTCAAGGCTCCATGCACGTATTCTAGTCCAATTTTGGATTACTTCAGTCCACTCAGCCTAGAGGAAGTCAACATATTGATCTCGACTGTAAGCCCAAGCACATGCAGCCTTGACCCGTGTCCTTCATGGCTAATTAAAGCTGGCCATGAGGGGTTTCGAGGTGCCCTCAGGGATATTATTAACAAGTTCCTCTCAGAGGGGCTGTTCCCGGGGCCTCTCAAGGAAGCAATGGTCCACCCTCTCCTAAAAAAGCCATCTCTGGATCTGGCCGAATTGGCAAACTATCGGCTGGTTTCCAATTTGCCCTATTTGGGCAAATTAATTGAGATGGCGGTGGTGATACAATTGCATAGCTTTATGGATGACACTGCCATGCTAGATCCCTTCCAGTCCGGCTTCTGCCCAGGCCATGGGACAGAGATGGCACTGGTCGCCCTCACAGACGACCTCTGGAGGCATCTGGATCAGGGTGGGATGGCGGTGCTGTTGCTGTTGGACCTGTCAGTGGCATTCAACATGGTCGACCGCCAGCTACTGACCCACGCCCTTGACAACATGGGGATTCAAGGGCTTGCCTTGCAATGTCTCGTCTCCTTTCTCCAAAGTCGGGGACAAAGGGTGGCTGTCAGGGAGCAGCTGTCACAAAGGCACCCGCTAATCTGTGGAGTGCCTCAAGGGGTGGTGCTTTCCCAATGCTATTCAACATCTACATGCGCCCCCTTGCCCAGAGGAATGGGCTAGGGTGTCACCAGAATGCGGATGACACTCAGCTATATCTATTGTTGGGCGGTCAGTCCAACTCTACCCCGGAAGACCTGGACCGGGCGTTATAGGACGTGGATGGATGGCTTACACTGAGCCGATTGAAATTGAATCCGATGAAGACAGAGGTCCTGTGCCTGAGTCAGAGCGGATCGGGGGTACGATCCCACTACCGGCCTTCGATGGGGCGCCATTGGTGCCAGTGCCGAGGGTCAGGAATTTGGGAGTGCTCCTGGATGCCTCCTTGACAATGGAGGCCCAGGTAGCAGCCACTGCCAAGGCAGCCTTCTACCATTTCCACCTGATTAGGCAGTTGGTTCCCTTCCTTGAACGCAATGATCTGGCAACAGTGATCCACACAATGGTCACCTCGAGGTTGGACTACTGCGATGCTCTCTACCCTTGGCGCAACTCTGGAAGCTGCAGCTGGTGCAAAATGCGGCAGCCAGGCTGCTGATGGGTCTCCCTGTGTGGGAGCACATCCAGCCTGCACCAATAGCATTGTACTGGCTGCCAATAGCATATCGGATTTGCTTCAAGGTGCTAGTCTTGACCTTTAAAGCCCTTTATGGTCAGGGACCTACCAACCTGAGGGACTGCCTTTCCCCACATGTTCCCCAGAGAGCACTACAGACAGGGTCGCAAAATCATCTGCCCCCCCCCGGGTCCTAAGGACACCAGGCTGGTATCGACCAGGACCAGGGCATTTTCTGTGGCAGCTCCAACTTACTGGAATGAGCTTCCAGATGAGATCAGGGCCCTACGGAACCTTTCACAGTTTCGCAGGGCCACAAGAACAGAACTCTTCATGATCTATGCCCTGTGCCAATTTTATTGCCAGCCTGAGCCCGCCGAGAATGGATGTACCGCTGATTATGTATCTATATGCACTTTACCACAGCCGTATTGCCATCGTTGTTAATGGTTTTAATTATCATGCATTTTATATTGATATTTATATTGTTGCTTTACCTATTGTTTTCTTCTATAAGCTGCCCTGAGCCTGCCTCGGGCGGGGTAAAAATCAAATTAATAAAATAAAATAAATATAAATAATGGTTGGCTGGGAAGGAGATAGGATTGCCGCCTCCAGGTTGGGAAATTCCTGGAGATTTGAGGGGTGGAACCTGGAGAGGGTGGGTTTGAGGAGGGGTGGGACCTCAGACAGGTACAATGCCACAGACTCCACCTTCCAAACCAGCCATTTCCTCCTGGGGAACCATTGCTGCCAATCTCCAGGTGAGGGCTGGAGATCACTCAGAATTACAACTGCTCTCCAGATGGTAGAGATCAGTTCTCCTGGAGAAAATGGTGGATTCTGTGTCATTATACCCTGCTGAGGTCACCACAGCAAATTGATGCTGAGTGTCCAAGGCCAGGGCATCCACCCAGAGCCTCTTTCTAGAGCTGGTTGTATTTATTTCCACAACGGGCTGTATACCTAGTTAAAAAAATGCCACATCTAAGTAAAGAGAAGGACTTATATGAATATCTTTCTGTCATGGACATTGGTAGTGAAATTTCAGATTAATTCTTCCATAGATTATATATGTCAATTAAGCAGTTAGGTTAATCTATTATAGAGGCCCAACATGAGATAGTAACTGTATCTAGACAAACCCTAAAAGCTCACTGCCAGAAGGCTTGTGTATGATCTGCTGCGATTATCCCCAAAACAATGACTCAGAATGACCATTGAAATACATTCTTAAACATTCCAGAAAATTCTAAAACCACAGGGCAATCAAATCCCCCTTTCTGAGTGGAATAACAAAAGATAGGGCTATCTCCTGCAGCTGATTAACCCTGACTCCAAAGTGAGTATCAGTGTTGAAACCTCTACCCTCCTTCTCAAATTACATGACCTATAACAATTGAGTTTCAGGGACCCAGTCCTCTCAAATGAGGTTGATTTTTTCCAAAGAATGGCCACCTCAACTAAACTACTAAACCTGAGCAATAAGACCATGCTCACACTCCAAAATCTGATATTTTTTCTATCTTCTTTAAGTCTTCACCTGGCCTCCCTTCAGTACCCTCATTCCCAGCTACTCCATAGCTGTCTCCTTTTCTGCATGACTGACCAGCAAGTAAACACCCATCTCTCTCTCTCCACCTTCCCAAGAAAATGCTGTGAAGGCTCCACCCTTCATAGACCCTTCTTCAATCACTCTCTCTGCTCTCCAGCAGACCTACTCCTCTCCTGTTCCTATTGCATTGCTAAATTTTGTAACCCACCTTGAGTCTCAGCAAGAAAGGCAAACTATAAAGTATATAAACAAGGTATCACTTCCAAATGCACTTGTTTATACATAGGCTCAACCAGGGCTATTTTTTGGCAGGAACGCACAGGAATGGAGTTCCAGCTGGCTCCCAAGTCGGCCACGCCCAGCAGGAACTCATTAGGATTGGCTACAATTAGGCAGTGTGGCCTAACATGTAAAGGAGTTCCTGCTACAAAAAAAGCCCTGGGTTTTGACAACAAACAAGGTAAACAGAATAAGAAGCAAAAGGTGGGTGTGGCTGGATGACCACACTTCTGGTAACATGGGGGTGCGGCCTAATATGCTAATGAGCTGTATTGTCATGGGTGTGGCCTAATATGCTAATGGGGGGTGGCCTAATGGGCTAATGAGGTTCTGCAGTTGGGTGAGGCCTATTATTCTAATGAGTTCCTGCCGGGCTTTTTCTACAAAAAGAGCCCTGGGCTCAACTATCCCCTACCTGGGTTAGGCGTACTCTTGTGAAGGTAGACACATGTACCTCCTTCTGTAGTAATAGTTGTATTAGTGCAATATTAGGAAGAAAGGGTGTCAGGCTTGTCCAGATCAGAATGGTTGGTCTTGGGTTTTGCAAAAACTGATGTAGATGAAGCAAAGAGTTGGAATGGTTTTATGACTTACGTGAACAGTGGAAAAATTGGATCCATTTTTTCCCCACACTAGTATGGATACGAGGAGGAGGAGGAGGAGGAGGAGAGGAGGAGATTGGCTTTATATCCCACTCTTCACTACCCATAGGTGTCTCAGAGCAGCTTACAAACTCCTTTCCCTTCCCCTCCACACAACAGACACCCTGTGAGGTAGGTGGGGCTCAGAGAGCTCTTGACAGAAACTGCTCTTTTTCAAGGACAGCTCTTATCAGAGCTACGGCTTGCCCAAGGCCATCCAGCCAGGTGCAAGTGGAGGAGTGGGGAATCAAACCCGGTTCTCCCAGATTAGAGTCCGCGCACTTAACCACTATACCAAACTGGCTCTTAAGAGGTTCCTGGTGGAAAGATTTCTATAACTTTGAAAAAT
>NW_015167563.1:150051-167853 GCF_001447785.1 Gekko japonicus
TATGGGACATCATGCTGAAGTTATACTGATATGAATCTGAAATGGACCTATACATTCTTGCATGAAATCCAACTGGTATTAGATAGTGAACCATTCCTTGAGCTGGGTGGGAGGACTTGTAGCACAAGAACTTGAGGCTGCCCTGACACTTTATGGTGAGTTAATTAAATCCTTGACCTTGAGGCCCCTCTTGACTAAGAACATTAGAATATCAGACAAGAGAGAGCAATTTAAGAACAACTGGTTTGACAGCGAGTGCTCAAATATGAAAAAAAAACTAAGGCATGCTATCAGGGTGTACAGACTCAATTTAATTGCTTACCTAAGTCCTTCTTTGAGATCCATAATAAATATAAACATCTACTCGAAGAAAAAAAATATTTGCCTCAATAAGAAAATCATAGCAGGAGCTTGCCTTGGCCTTAACCTTAACTCAGAAAGACATACCAAAGTTTTGGTGTATACTTACCATTAGCTAGACTCTTACATACCTAAGGACTTCTGGGAATACTTTTTAAAATTATTTAACAATCCAACTCAGAAGGGCAACATAGTTGATATTCTCATGATAATGCCATCAACCGATTCACCAGAGTGGCCACCTGTATCTATTAGTGAAATAAAATCTCTAATTTCTGCAATCAGGAATAATAAAGCCCCAAGTGAAAATTTCATTCCCCATGACTTCCTGAAAGGTTCTCAGGACTGGTGGGCACCTGTTTTAGCCATCATATTTACTTTTATAGATAGGTCTCATAGGTTTTCCCAGGAATGGAGACCTCTTCTATTGTTGTTCCAATTTAGAAGAGGATCATAGTAATACAGTTACCTATAGACCAATAAGTCTGCTGAATGTGATAGGATAACACTATGCAAGACATCTTCTACTGAAGCTGGAAACATAGGTAAATGAAAATGATTTGTTAGCACCAGTGCAAACTAGATTTAGACAGGGGCATTCAACCCTAGACCATTGCCTTCTGTTGCAACATCTTATTAATAAATACTCAGATTATCTAGGAAATTATATGTGGCATTTATTGATCTCAAAGCTGCATTTGATTCCATTACATGATATCATTTGTGGAGAAAATAATTAATATGAACATCGATAACAGGTAGTTGGAGAGTATTAAAGGCCTTTACACAGACACCGGTTTAAAGATCAGATTAGGTGTCTAAGGCTAATGACTAGCTCAGTTTAAACCTTAAAAGGGGTATGTCAAAGGGGTACATCAGGGTTGCACCTTGGCTCCATTACTTTTTAATTTATACATAAATGATATGGTAGAATTCCTATCAGGAACCAATTTTTCCCCAGCAAGAGGTAGAAAGGCCATCTCAATTTTTCTCTGTGCAGACAATACATTGTTAATTTCGCATACCCAAATTGGCCTCAAGTTGCTGAAATGGTTCAGCTCCTATTGTAAAACAAATCTACTCAAAGTAAATTATGATAATACTAAGATAATGGTCTTTGGTAGGAGGGTACATCAGTATAAATGGACAACGAATGAGAAGCCATTATAGAACATGTCTCATTTTAAATATTTGGAGGTGATGTTCCATCAGTTGGGCTCTTGGACAGCCCATATTGATCATGCCAAGCATAATCTTGAAAAGGCTGTCCTTGGTATTCTTAGATTTTACAGGAACAGAGAAGGTTGCCTTGTTTCTCCAATTTTGGAATATTTTTAATTGCTCGAAAGCCAGTCAAATCCAACTCTAGGTTTGCGGTGCTCATCTCCGTTTCAAAGCCGAAGAGCCAGCGTTGTCTGAAGACATTTCCGTGGTCATGTGGCCGGCATGACTAAACACCAAGGCACACGGAACACTGTTACCTTCCCAATGAAGTGGAACCTATTTATCTACTTGCAATTTCTTGCTTTCGAACTGCTAGGTTGGCAGGAGATTATTACTCATCTGCATATCCCAGGCTAGCCTCTTCTCATCAGATCTCCAAAGCTAAATAAGGTCAGCCCTGGTTACTATTTGGATGGGAGATCACCAAGAAGTCTAGGGTCATTACACAGAGGTGGGCAATGACAAAACACCTCTGAATGTCTCTTGCTTTGAAAACCCTATGGGGCTGCCATGAATTGGCTGCAACTTGATGGCAGCCTCCCCCCCAAAAAACCCCTATGGATGCCATGTGTACTGTGGCCGCCAAACTGTAACTAATACTGTGTGGGGAAAGTTGGAGCCAACTTATAGCAACCCCTTACGGTTTTCAAGGCAAGAGACAGAGGTGGTTTGCCATTGCCTGCCTCCACATAGCAACCCTGGACTTACTGGGTAGTCTCCCAACTAAGTACGAACCAGGGCCAACCCTGTTCAGCTTCCAAGATTTTACAAAAATGGGATTTATTTCTGAGTAACCATGTACACATCACATGCGGGAATTAAGATTGCTGGGGAAAAGATCAACAACCTCAGATATGCAGACGATACCACTCTAATGGCAGAAAGTGAAGAGGACCTAAAGAGCCTCTTGCTCAGGGTAAAAGAGGAGAGTGCAAAAGTGGGCTTGAAGCTCAACATCAAAAAAACTAAGATCGGACTGCAAGAAGATCAAATCAGTCAATCCTAAAAGAAATCAACCCTGACTGTTCCCTGGAAGGCCAGATAATGAAACTGAAGCTCAAATACTTTGGCCACCAAATGAGATGGGAGCACTCACTGGAGAAGACCCTGATGCTGGGAAAGATTGAAGGTCAAAGAAGACAGGGACGGCAAAGGATGAGATGGTTAGACAGTGTCATAGATGCAACGAACATGAAATTGAGCCAACTTCAGAGGACAGCAGAAGACAGAAAGGCCTGGCGTGACCTGGTCCATGGGGTCGCGAAGAGTCGGACTCGACTGTGCGACTCAACAACAACCCCAGTAGGGGTCAGTCACATGTGTGTGCACATGCACACACACACATATTAAAAAATACCAAAAAAGGGGGGGAAACCTTCCACCACCCTTGACAATGACTGCTTCACATTCCACTCACAGACACTGGAAGCTGAGTTAGATGGATTGGTCTGGAAAGAGATCAAGATGGGTAGCTGTGTTAGTCTGTCTGTAGCAGTAGAAAAGAGTCCAGTGGTACCTTAGACTAACAAAATTTGTGGCAGGGTTTCGTGAGTCACTGCTGTATCTGAAGAATGCCGCTGGATCTGAAGAAGTGAGCAGTGACTCATGGAAGCTCACACCCTACCACAAATTTTGGTGCTTCTGGACTCTTACTCTTTTCTACTGCTACCTAAATAATAGAATGTACAAATAGTGCAAAAAAGAAGAAAACCCTTCCATTCCCTTGCTTTGTTGTGCAATGCTACCCAGTGTCACAGTCAGATATAATCTAGAATCCAGTTGAACTGAGTGGACTGAAAATTAGCTTTCCTAAAGCCAATTTAAACACAAAACTTGAACACAGCAAGCAGTTAATTCAAACCCTTAAAAAGACTGGAGCAGCAAAAATAGATTCATTTCTGATTTTTTTGTGTAAATATATCAATACGTCTCCAATCTGCTTTGAGCTGTGATTGAAAGGAGTGTGCCAACATGAATGTCTCCTTTTCAAAAGCTAACCGCACAGAACCACTACCATCCCTCTCCAAGTTGCTCTTCCAAACTCCCACAAGGTCAAAAAGCAGATTAGTGATCTGCTATGTGAGCAACTGAATGGGAAGCTTGGGGAAAATACAGGATCGCATATGTACTATGGCAGTTTACCGTTGTTCTTGTGCCAAATACCCCCAATTGCTTTTTAAACTCAGAGAAATTAAAAGTCCATTTTGCGGAATAGTGTGATGGAAGTTTGTGTGTTAAACAACTGAATGGTGAGATAGAAAGTTAGCAAAATAAAATAAGCTTCTGAAAAGGAAGGTCTGCAAGCCATCGGAATGTACATGTGCAACACAAACATACAAGATACAGCTTCTAAGATTATACTTTAGATAGAGGGAAGGTGCTCTAATCTGAACAAAACAAGCCACCCTTTTTTTGAAAATCTAAGAAATCTACAAGTGCCCAGTAAATTCCATCCAAGAATATTTGCAGAACTTAACCCTATGATATCATCAAGAAGCATTCTGAGGAAACTTATAAAAATACTGACAGGACAACCAAATCTGGTCCCACCATTAGATGACCTTCTCTCATCAGCATTCAGTGTCAAAGCACAATTCTGTTCAGAAATCAGAGACAGAAATTGACTATACACAATCATTGTTTGGTGTTTGAACTGAACAACCAACCCATAGATCAACATAAATAAAAGTGACTTAATTTTAAAAATTCCAGCAGTCTATGATGCTATTAAGAGGTAACGGCGAACTGTTAACATTGAGTCCTGCAGCATTCTTTTAATGAACTAAAGAGGAACTGAAGTTTTTATCTTCTTTTTCATGCAAAAATATACAAGCCACCATACACAAATGGCTGATGAGAACTGGGACCGTGGTGTAAGGATTAGACGCTAATCATAATGCCACCAAAGTAAAACAAGATCCAAGAACTCTTTAAAATTATCTTACAAAAATAGCTACATTAAAATCTGTTAGCTCTAAAGTTTTATTTTCAAGCCCTATTAAAAGGCAATCTTTGAAAGGATCTGGCTCAGATGCTCAGAATCAGCACAGTAAAAAACATTAAAAATGCACACACAATGTAAGGTACTTTGAAAACGCTTTAAGGAGCTATTGCAGCTGGTTTGTTGTGTAGCAATTATTAATATTGCATAGCTGAAAAATGAGGTCACTTGACTTGCATTAACCCTGCAAGTTTACACATGGAAGGAGTGACAGACACCGTTTGCTAGTAATAAATGGCTCTTAGCTAAGAACAAAGCCATTTAGAGGAGTCCTGTTTATGAACAGCCAGCACATTAAGTGGTTTTTGTGGGTTTTCCAAATGCCATGAGGAAATATAGGTGCTGTTTTAGAATAAGAGCAAAGATGCTCATAGCACCTCTAACAACCGCTTTACAGTAGTCCAGAGATTAAGCCGAGTTAGCTCAAAAATGCACTACCTGTCAAAGCTACAATAGGATTGGCATATAGCTTTGATGGCCAGGAAAACCAGCAGATCATTCACTGTCACTGTATGTGCACCTGTGAAGACACCTACATCATCAAATGAGGTGAGGTCTTTGAATGCATTGATTCCAGGGGCACTATTAATGGGGCGGATGTCTCATACGTAATGGCTTTGAGCACCAGTCTACACATTACACAGTGTCCACCAGGAGTTCAGTGAAAACACTGATTCTGCAGCTATAACTCTGAAACACAGAGCGAATGACCAAATGGGCTGTGGGCATAACATGGAGAACCTCCACACCATCAGAAACTCCTGCAGCATACAATGTGTTCCTAGTCAAGGATCCAGTCAAGATGGGAATTAAGAGGCAGATTTCGGAGGAAGTGGAATGGCCTGTACCATTTCAAGTGCAGATATGGAACCACCTTTTGTAATGTCCCTTAGGTAAAAAGCTTGCTGCACATATCAATTAGCACATCAGAAAGAATGAGATAGCATAGCATACCCTTTTATTAATGTGCTGAAGCTTGGAACAGCCCACAATTCTGTCACTTCATTCAGTGTTCTCATTTTGCTGTTTGTGTAGACCATGCCTCATACATGAAGACAAGATGAAGTAGGGTCTTTACAAAAGATCCCCCCCCCCCAGCAAGTCATTGTAAGGACCTGCCATTTTTCTCTGAAAAACACAGTAAGGCTGCAGTCACACACACTAAATAATCCACTTTCAGTGCACATTCCAACTGGATTTTACTGTGTGAACTGGCAAAACCCAGTTGGAAAGTGCATTGAAAGTGGTTTGAAAGTGGATTATTTAGTGTGAGTGACCGCAGCCTTAGTAGACAAGTATCAGGCTCAAATACAATTTAAAGGGAACATGTAATTTCTATATGTTTATGCTTATAAGATATTTTGCACTGTGGTATTTGTGTCTCAGTGCAACAGGGCCACTTCCGCACTGTCATTTTTGTCACTTGTTTGTCATTGTTGCTTTGGGTGTCCCCCCCTTTTCCACATGCGTTTTGCTCCCTCTGGGACACACTGGGGGGGGGGGGACCTTGAAGCAACAGGGACAAACGAGTGACAAAAATGACAGTGCAGAAGTGGGCCCAGGTATCATAAGAAGCAGCACTGAGATTTTAAATCAATCATTGTTTTTAAAAAATCGAATTAATGAATAGAAGCCCTTCACATCACTTAGTAAAAGCAACCAGATAGATTTTCTTCCTCATTGTTGAGATTGAAAAGATCTTACAAGAAAAACTATCTGCATCAGAAATAACCAATGCTCCAATTAAAATAAGTCTTTTGCACATATGGGGAAAGGGGGAAAGAGAAGGAACGGAACACTTTTCGTTGTTTTGCTCAATTGTTTTGTTGGATTTACATACGCCAAGAGTGATAACATTAAAACTTTTCTGTGAACAAAGATTTCCAGTTTGATCATTGTTTTCAACAGAAAAGACAATAGAAAGTTTCTAAACATGTATGTAGAGATGTGGAATTTTTTAAAAGAAATCTTTCCTTTTAAAACAAAAGTTCAAGTAGCTTCTTTACACATATGCAAGAATGCAAACTTTGGGGGAAAATAAAAGGGCAGCTGCTAAAACAAGTTCTAAGAAAAGCATCCATATGGTGGAAACATCAAGACAGTTACAAGCTTTCAGTATGCGCTTGGGCAGCTGTTGATGTTCAGCCAAATATGTGTGAGGTATGTGAGGGTGGATGGACTCAGTTGGTTCCATTTAATTTACATTTACCACATTATTTTCCGGACAGTCTGCTGGCCATCTAGCTTGATATTATGAAGTTCTACTTGCTCAAAAGCCCTGAACTTTGGCACATCACGGGGCTTAGAAGACTCGGCACTGGATGCTGCTTTAGGTGCTTCTGGAACTGGTGGCAAACTTTGTTGATATTTCAGAACATACTCTCTTGGTCCCTGACCCCCTTGAAAAATAGATGGACTTCGGATTTTCTGAACTCCTATCAGTAGACAAGAGACATAGAATTATGGCCCCCTCCCTCCTTTAAAACATCAGCCTTGAGCAGAATTCATTATGAAATGGTCATAAACCCTTTCTGAGCACAGCATTCTTATGGGGTGACTGGTCTCTAGGAAGCTGAAGTATGCTTTCACCCCAGCAAAAGACACCACCTGGTTTATCTGACCCTATATACAAAACAGGTATTACTAATGCAGTTCTGTGGCTAGGATGAAAAGTCACTCAATGTACACTTTCAGTGCCCTAATTCATACATTTACAGCAGTAAGTATGTGTACACAACAAACACAATAAAGCCAGAGCTCCCAACCTGTTTCTTCCAGGTTCTTTTGATCAGTATTTTAAAAAATTCCAGGCTCAGTAGTAGATTTCTCTAGCAGGTGTGGTAAGTAAATAGGAAATGCTTTCTAGAATGTATAAGTGTGTATGCAGACTTCAGTAGTGAAGTATTCCAATGTAACATTTCTCCCAGTCTCTTGCTATAGAAAACATTTCCTTTCACTTTGGGAATTCAGACTCAATTCAGGATCACAGCTGTACATAAAACAGCTGATTGCACCAATAAAAATAAGCAATGCCTTATTTTCAGGAACATGTTCAACAGCAGGGCTTTCACATGGCTTTACTGCCCATCACTGAGCAAAGGTTGATGGTCTTCGCATATACCTGTTGTGCCACCAAGTGCAATATTAATGCACTGGCTAACAGTCAGGTATCTGTATCTTCCAAAAGCCACCAAGCTAGACAGGCATTCATTTCTCTTCCCTGCACTCACTTCAGCATGTGTCACAATGGTTTGTGGATTACAGCAACGCCTGCAAGACAATAAAATGTTGATTACATTAACAAAATGCATTCAGTCAAGCTTCGGGAATCTATTAAATACTTATGTGCTGCCTCTCCTGCTAACCCCGGTGACTTAAGGTGACTTGCAAAATCCTACCCTGAAGACAGAAAATAATTTTATTTTAAACACCCCCAGATAATCACGGGGGTGGGGAGTAAGAACAGCCATGACTTGTCTTCCAGGAATTAACTTGCCTTATAAAGTAACTTTCAAATGCCCACCTAGAAGAACAGCCTTAGAACGCTTACAGAAAGACAGCTAGGCGGTAGGAGCCCCCCCCCTGCTTCCTCAGGAAAGGTGGAGCCACTGCCAAAAAAAGAGCACACCTGTGCTTTGGTTCGCAGGGAGGGTTCAAGCAGGAGGAATCACCCCTGGGAGGGCAAGAGGGGTGAATGAGCTCATAGCCTCTCGCCTGCATTGTGACTTGCAGAATACCCAAGATGAACTGCTGATCCCATTCCTGGCACAGGCAGCAGCAACACAGCAGGCAAAAATGCTACCGACTTGGCTTGGATCCTAGGAACAAGCTCCACACATGCTAGATACAATACTTACTCAAATGCAAGACTAGGGTTTTTTTCATAGTACGCCATCAAAAGGGGGGTGGGTCATTTTATACTTGAGTACATATTGCACTTATGTCCCATAAAAATTCTTGTGTGCATGTTAACATTTTGAAAGATCATCTGACATTCAGGGTCATCTTCCTTTCAAGTAAATACAAGTAGTCCTTCCCACTGAGGATGCTTCCTCTTCTGCTAGAACTTCCATTTGCGCAACATCAATAATTTTAAATGGGCCCTTGCATGAACAGAAGTCTTAGAGGAAGAGGAGGCATGCTCCATGGAGAAGGGGGGGGGGGAGAGACTGTCTACATTGAAAGGAACGCATACATAGGATCAAAGCCATAACTTTTGCACCATGGATACAATCACGTAGAGAAGCCCATTGACTGCACACACTCCTATGGATGAAAACAGGCCTTAGTGCAACTCTAGAATGCAAGCTAGATGCACTAAGGAAATTCAATGTATAACAGCGACAAAAATTACATTGCTAATTTTTATAATTTTTTGTGGTGACCATGATATGGTTTTGTTGTTGTTGCAGATTTCAGAATGTGTGGGCAAGGCTGAGGGGATGGGCAGGGGGAGAAACAGATGGAAGGGGAGTGGGAGCTAGGCAGCTGTACAAAGAACAAAAAAAAAATCTCCCTAGCAGCTGAAAACCTTGCAAATAAATGGTTTTGAAGCCAAAAACTGCACTATATTCCAATGTTTTCTATGTAACCATAAGAGCTAAAAACATATTATTAAGAAGAAAGCAGAGAATCCCTGGAAATCACATTATATGCTAGATTCTAGAGACCTTGTTGCCAGTACAGTAAGTAAAAGACATGGGTTCTTATTTGCTAGTCAGATACTATTTCTGCTTTTTTACAGATCCCTTCAAACCTGCCTGACTTCATGTTTAAGGCACAGATCTCTAAATACACCTTAAAACAGCATGATAAAACTGAGACATCATTAATGGCAATTACCTGCATTTCTTCTACACATATTCATGTCGGCCACTTGTCTCCAAGTATTTGTTCCAGGATCATATACTTCCACGCCCTTCCTCACTAGAGGACCATCATGTCCCCCTGTAGCATACAACTGACCGCTGAGGACACCGACACCTGCAAAGCACAACACACCATTAATCAAGCCTTCTTTGCACAGGCAATTCCTATTTGGCAACAGTAGATATTGCCCTTGCCATAAATTACAGTTACATTCAGGAAAATTCTCTTGCCAGTCCAACCTTTCAAGCTGATGCACTGAGACAACGGACCACAAAGTCATAACATAACATAAAAGGGACACTGCTATCCTCACATACAAACATTAAGACACAGTCCTGTGGGCTATTTATTAGGCTGGAATTTGAGAACATTCATCAATCATCATCATATTACTGTCCTTTAATAGTTACAGAGGACTAGGTGCCATGATAACAAATGGCTAAGAAAGAAGCCGGATATCAGGATTCTTTCCTACCCTCGTGGTTCTTGATTCTAGTTATTGGGTCACGTTTGTTTCCCCCTCCCTGACTGAAGCGACCCCCCATGGCCATGGAAATGATGAATTTTAAAAGCACAAATCACTGTATTCATCACAGAACCTAAAGCTAACCAGAAGAACATGGATTTGGACACAACCAGTGTTCCCTCTAAGCTGAGTTAGTGTGAGCTAGCTCACAGTTTTTTAGCCTCTGGCCCACACATTTTTGTCTTAGCTCAGGAAGGATGGCTCCAGAGTAAACTTTCAAATGAACATTAACTGGATGGGCTGGGGAGTGAATGCCACCTGCCGCCATGCAAGCGATGCCTTTGCCCTCATGGGACATTCCCCCCACCAGGCAACCCAGGAAGAGGTATCTGTTGGAAGTGTCCCATGTTGTTCAAGTCTCTTTGCATTCTCCACCACCAGGACCCCCCCCCCCCCACTGAATTTTAAAAGCACAAATCACTGTATTCATCACAGAACCTAAAGCTAACCAGAAGAACATGGATTTGGACACAACCAGTGTTCCCTCTAAGCTGAGTTAGTGTGAGCTAGCTCACAGTTTTTTAGCCTCTGGCCCACACATTTTTGTCTTAGCTCAGGAAGGATGGCTCCAGAGTAAACTTTCAAATGAACATTAACTGACATGGGCGATGCCCACCCTCTCCTGGAATGTTCCCTGCACTGGTTCCCCTGGTCGGTGATCGCATTGCCATTTCAGGGTGGAGGGTGGCACTGGGGAGAGAACACCATCTGTCCCTGTGTGGGTGTTCCCCGGGCAGGGTGGAAGGGGTTGGTCCTGACCCGGTTATCATGTTGCCATTGGGTGGAGGATGGGCTGGGGAGTGAATGCCACCTGCCGCCATGCAAGCGATGCAAGCGATGCCTTTGCCCTCATGGGACGTTCCCCCCACCAGGCAACCCATCTCCTCCAAGTCTCCCTGCACTCTCCACCCCCAGGAACCCCCCAAAAAAACCCCTTAAAAATAAACATGGATGGATGTGAGTAATGCCATCCCCATCTCGGGATGTTCCCTGCGCCAAGCAACCCAGGAAGTGATATCCGTCAGAAGCAACCAACTTCCTCCAAGTCTGTTTTCTCCACCTCCATGAACTCCCCCAAAAAAATAATAAACATGGATGGGCGTGAGCGATGCCCTCCTTTCTCCTAGGATGCTCCCTGTGCTCGTCACCCTGGTCAGTGATCACTTTACCATTTAAGAGTGGATGGGCCCTGGGAGAAACCTCCACCTGCCCCTGCGGTTGGCCCCAGGAGGACAGAGGCACCCATCACCATGTGGGTGGTCCCTGGGGAGGTCCTCTAGGAGTTGGATGCCTGTAACTTAACCAGTTCTGCTCTATACTGTCTGAAACTGGCACTGGACCACTCTTCCAGAAGCAGTTTCCAGGGGAGCACCTGGCTTGGGGGGTCTGCTACTCAGACCCCAGACCCAACAGGGATGTGACTTTTGGGACATGTGCAGGGCCACCCCAGGGAGGGACTGTGCAAGTTGGCCTCTAGCTCACCCGGGTCAGTTTTGGTCACTCCCAAACTGGCCGCGGTGACATCCCATTGAAAAGCATGGTCTCTTTGGGCATCTGTAGCTCCGCCTCCTGAAGTCCGATGGGGACCAACCTTGGTGGACACACTGAGGAGAGTGAGCTGAAATTACCCTGAGAATTTGGAGCCCTGACACCTCCCGGGGGCTTTTTCGCATCTAGACCACTTTGCGAACCAGTCCGGGAACGGGACCAGTTCAGTTCGGTCCAGGGCAAATTCACGAAAGTGCCCATTCCTAGTGAGCATTGTGGAATTGTCATATGCACTGCCAAGCTGAGAGAATTCTTCTGCCATCCATAATCATGACAAAGCTGAAGAGAATCTTCCCCATTTTGATTGTAATCTTTTAACATTCTTTTCAGCTCTGTCTTTCAGTATAAGAACAGAGTGAAAACACTCCGGCCTTATGCCATGCACAGTTTGTATACACTGCGGGTGGGGGAGCTTTGATGATGGGAACCAGATGAGGGAGAAGGATAATTTGCACAAAAAGGGAGCACTGTACATCAACAGCCAACATCAATAACAAACAACAGGAGGAATACACTGACACTTGTCTTCACAGAACCCTTACAAGTATCCTGCGTACTGGCATAAACAATCTTTCCTCTCCAAGTAGCTGCAGAAACTGCAGCCAGAATTCCATTCCAATCTCTGTATGGAATCCAGAGCAAGGATATTATTGCCTATTCACACTACAATGCAGACTGTGTGTGAGGATCCAGAAAGACCACTAGCACCAGCGACCAACGTGCATCCAGCTCTCCCTCTGTGGGACTGCAGACTCTCTGATCCTAGCGGGGTGCCTATGCCTTTGAGACACAACTGTTTGCCAGCCACAACACATGCAGCTGTTCCTAATATGGGCTGGTGTGATGAGAAAGCTCTACTTTTTCATTTAATTGATTTTTACCCCACCTTTCTCCCCAATAGGGACTCCCCAAAGCAGCTTCCATCATTCTCCTCTCCTCCATTTTATCCTCACAAAAACCCTATGAGGTAGGATAGGCTAAGACTGATTTTGCACAATGAGCTGCGCCACCGTCGCCCCTCCCTTTGCCCCGTTTCCATTGGTCAATTTCCCACTCGAAGCTGCATGGCGACATTTTGACCCGCAGCTTCGCCCGATTTTTGAGGATCACGAAACAACCATTGGATACTCACCGTGAAGGGTCCTTCTCCTCTGAGGCTTAGAGGACATCTTGTGGGTGATTCCCATCCATCACTTAGGGAGCCAGGACTAATTCAAAGCTTCCTGTTTCCTGTGGTGGGAGTCACCCTAGGCTCAGTTCTGGTGCTCCGAAAGCAGTAATCTAAAAAATTGAGATTCTGAACAAAGGACATACAAACCAGAATAACCTGCTAACATTTTAAATTAACAACCACAGCATTGTGAACAGGAAGGAATGAGCATCTAGAAAGGTTTACTCTCTCTAGAAACAGTAAGCATTAGAAAAAAGGAGATAACGTAAGAAGCAACAGAGGAACAGTGGGTGACGACCCCGGGAGGGCCAAGATGTCCTCCAAGCCTCAGAAGAGAAGGACTCTTCACGGTGAGTATCCAATGGTCGTTCTCCCTCTGAGGTGGAGGCCATCTTGTGGGACCTCCCAGAGCAGTGTCCCTAAATGTTGGGAGGGGGGGGTCGTCATCGCAGGAAAGAACAGATTGAAGTACTCTCCTGCCGAAAGCTGCATCCGCAGAGTCGTATACGTTGATCTTGCAATGTCTAATGAATGTGGACAGAAAAGACCATGTAGCAGCCTTGCAGACTTCCTCCACTGAGGCTCTGTTAACGAAAGCTGCATTTGTAGCTGCGCTGCACAGGGAATGTGCCGTTATTCCATCTGGTGGCTTTTGGGTCAGACTCTGGTATGCTTCAGCTATACAAGTTCTAAACACTTTACTAATGGCCGCAGTAGACATTTTCTTTCCCGTGTGAGGAGGAGTAATATTCACAGACATGGCCTCGGTTCTCCAGAAAGATGCTGTTCTGAGGATGTAGCACTTAAGGGCCCTTCTGATGTCTAAGGCAAGCCAAAGCTTCACTTTGGGATAAGTAGGATTCGGGACAAATGATGGCAAACAGAGTTCCTGCACTCTGTGAAACTGTGTGTTTGATTTTGGGACAGAAGGTAGGTCCGTTCTCAGGACGACCTTATCTTTGTGAAAAACACAAAGGTCCGACCGAATGGATAGTGCACTCAGTTCTGATATTCTCCTGGTGGAGGTTATGGCCACCAAAAAGAGAACCTTCATCCTTAAAAGCTGAAGAGGAATATCCTTAATCGGTTCGAATGGAGCCTTTGTGAGAGCTGTGAGGACTGTGTTGAGCTTCCAAGTTGGAAACCTGTGTTTTGTTGGCAGAAGCTTGGCAGATGCCCCTTTGAGAAAATGTTGCACATGAGGGTGCTGAGAAATTGGAATGCCATTGAAAGGTGGGAGGACCGATGTTAGGGCCGCAATCTGTCTCTTTAGAGTTGCTGCTCTAAGCCCCCTCGCCATATCTTCCTTCTGGCCCAGCGAACAAAGGCCTTCCATGTACAGTTATAGATCCTGGAAGTAGATGGGTGCCTAGAGGCCAGGATTGTGTCGACAACCAAATGATTATATTTCCGCCTTTCAATTTCCATGCGGTCAAACAGAACCACTCCGGTCTTGGATGCCAAAGTGGTCCCTGGATCAGCATGTCTGGTGATGTTAGAAGATGTAAGGGTGGAGACACCGCCATCTGCTGCAGGGATGTGAACCACGGTCGTCATGGCCAGTATGGTGCCACCACTATAATGTACACTCCCAAGATCCGAATCTGTCTTAGAAGCTTCGGGCTAACTGGCAGAGGAGGGAAGGCATATAGCAGTCCTTAAGGCCATGGGGCCGTCAGTGCATCCGTGTCCTCCGCTTGAGGGTGGTAGTATCACGTGAAGAACCTGTCGAGCTGCGTGCTGGTTGGGGATGTGAAGAGATCCACTAGTGGTGTTCCCAGCATTTCAGTTATGAACTGAAAGACTCTGACGTTCAGGGACCATTCGCTCTCCTGTATCAATTGACGACTTAGCCAATCCACCTGGACGTTTACCTCTCCTTTTACATGTTCCACCATTATCAAAGAGAGGTTGGATTCTGCCCACTTAACAACTTCTTTGCTTCCCTGAGAAGAGCCGGTGACCTGGAACCTCCCTGCTTGTTCAGGTAGGCTTTCGCCGATATGTTGTCCGTCCTGATGAGAATGTGCCGTTCCTGGATGAGCTGAGCAAAGTGTTTCAACGCCAATCTGATGGCTCGCAGCTCTAGCAGATTGATAAGTAACTTCTGTTCCACTGGGGACCATACGCCTTGTGCCATCATATGCTGTAGGGTGGCTCCCCACCCCGACAGACTGGCGTCTGTGAAGATCTGGGTTCTGTCTGGAATCCAAAAAATCTTGCCTTGAATGAGTTTGCTGAGATTGGTCCACCAGCACAGACTCGTCTTCACCTGAAGGGGAACCCTCAATAGGAAGTCCATTCCTAATGCAACATGATTCTGAAACGGTCTCAGGAACAGTTGAAGCTGTCTGGAATCTTCCCCATTGTAGTGTGTCGATGCTGCTACCATGAGACCCATCATCCTCGCCAGTATGGAAAGAGATGACATTCTTGCTGTAATGATCTGGGTTGATAAGGACTTTATCTTCCTCGCCTTGTCTATTGGAAGGGATAACTTCGTGGATCGAGTGTCTATGAGCACTCACAGATGTTCCAATCTCTGAGTGGGTTTCAAGTAACTTTTCTTCAAATTGACTAGGAAGCCAAATTCCCTTAGACACTGCATGGTCTTCTGTGTGTCTCAGTGAGATTGTTCTATCATCCTGGACCTTATCAGCAAATCATTGAGGTAGGGGTGAATGTGGACCCTTTGTTACCGAAGAACTACAACTGGGTGAATCAGGATCTTGGTGAAGACACGTGGAGCTGATGATAGACCGAATGGAAGTGCTCGGAACTGGAAGTGGTCTTCCTCCACGTTGAACTGCAGAAATCTCCTGTGGGGCGGAATAATTGGAATGTGCATGTAGGCTTTGGTCAAATCTATGGAAGTGAGGAATTTCCCTGGTTGAAGGGATTCTGATATGGACCTGAGGGTCTCCATTTGGAAATGTCTGGGTTTGACATATTTGTTGACAAACTTTAAGTCTAGGGAGGGTCTCCATTTGGAAATGTCTGGGTTCGACATATTTGTTGACAAACTTTAAGTCTCCAGTCTCCTGTCTTTTGGGGCACAGTAAAAAATATGGAATAAACTCCTGTTTCCAGCTTCTTTGCTGGCACTGCTTCTATCGCTTGGATGCTCAACAGATGACTTATTGCCAACTTGGTTCTATCCAACTTTTGTACATTTTTGGGACTTGGGGACGTGACGAATCGGCAGGGGGGAAGAGTTCAGAATTCTATTTTGTAGCCCTCTTTGACAATGTCCATAGTCCATGTGTCTCCACGAGATGTTGACCATGCATGTTTGAAGAAAGCCAGGCATCCCCCCACCGGTGGTTCTAGGTAGTCATGCTCTAGGGTTCTTGGGGTCCCTGTCCCCCTTGTCCTGACGGTTGGCGTTGGGTCTTGAAAACTGGTTGGCGAGGCCTCCTCTACGAAAGGACTGCTTATTATTGCTCCAGGGTGGTCTTCTGTCCTGACAGAACCTGGGCAGTGTGTGGTGTGTGCGAAATGAAGAAGCAGAAGAAGAGGCCCCCTTGTCTCCCAAGCGAACCATCTTAGGGAGAGCGTTCTTCTTATCCCGAGTTTCCACAAGGATCTGTTCCAGTGACTCCCCGAAAAGCTTGTCACCCTGAAAAAGATAAGCCGAAACAATCGCCTTAGACTGATAGTCAGCATGCCAAGCCCTGAGCCAAACCATGCGGCGGACTGCTGCTGTGGCAGCCATAACCTTTGAGGCACAAACCAAGGGGTCCAGAGTGGCATCAGCAGCGTAGGATATTGGCTTAAGAACTCTGTTGCCCCTTCCAGAAGCCTGCAGTTGCTGTCAGGTAAAAGTTGAATAAGCTTCCTCATCCACACGATGGTTGCCCTAGAGATGGTAGATGTTGCTGCAGACATTTTAATAGCCATGGCGTTGGCCTCATGAGCCATCCTCAAGGCGAATTTTGCTCGCCTGTCAAGGTTGTTCTTCAAATTGCCATGACCGTCCTCAGAAACCAAACAAGATGATTGCAGCACCGCTACTGGTGCATCAACCGCCAGTACCTGCAATACACTTGAAGCAGAAGATGAAATGTGGTACAGCTTCTTAATGGCCCCTGGCACAGGTCTATTAGCTAGTGGCCATTCCCACTCTGCTTTCATCTTTCTGGTATAGAAGTCAGGAAAAGGAAAGGCCAGTTCAGAATAGTCAACAGGGGGAAAGAACTCATCTGTGATCTCAGCCCCCTCTCTTTGATCCTGGTATTTTGCCTCCAATAGGGTGTGTACCCTGAATATGGAGAGCTGAAAGAGTTTTTGAAAGTAGATAGGAAATCTCTTCTCCCTTAAAGAACCTGAAGGATCGCTCTGTGGGAGTGGGTTTCTTATCTTCCTCCTCGTTAGAGGAGAATTCCCCTTCTTGCTCGCTGGGGATATGAGACAGGGAGTCATCCTCATCCCCCGTAATATCAGGTATACATCCCTCCCAAGGTAGCCTCTTTTGTGCAGCCTTGGTGGGCCAGGGACGTTTTCCCTTGAATTTCCTAGGAGAAAGAGGGGGAGAAGGAGAAGGGGACCTGGGGTGCGGATTCCGTCCCCCCGAACCACAAGAAAAGGTGATCTCCTCCCTGATGGCTTGTCTAACATAGGCCATTACTCTACGGGAAAGCAGAGGGGGCCCAAGATCGGTAGCGTTACCAGATTGGGATCCCACATTGTCTCCTTCACAGGCTCCATAGGACTCATTCTGTCCTAGAGGGAGGCTTTTACAGTGCCCACAACTTACAGGGCATGATTGCTGCAGGAGTAGGCACTGCTGGCCATTCCCTTTTTTCTCCGTATGCCGACCGGAAACTTTCAAAATGGCCGCCGGAGTTGACGTGGGCTCTTTATGTGTGCTTGTTTTGGCATGCTTAGCTACTTCTGCGTCTCCTTGCCTCTCAGCCACGGCTGCAGTCCTTTTTCGGGCCGCGTGGTCTTTTTCGCCGCTGCCGTTCCCAAGTTCTTCACACTCCGGGTTGGAGAGGAAATCATCGCCCTCCCTGGCTGCCATAAGGCTGGAGATCTAGGTCATGCAGGAGAGTTAAGGCATGGAGAAAAAAGATGGGCCCAAGCCTTCTAAGGAAGGGGGGG
>NW_015167563.1:167874-174952 GCF_001447785.1 Gekko japonicus
AGAGAGAGAGAGACAGAGAGAGAGACAGAGAGAGAGACAGAGAGAGAGACAGAGAGAGAGACAGAGAGAGAGACAGAGAGACAGAGAGAGACAGACTAAATAAAAGCAGTAGGAAGGATAAGGCAGAGCCTAGACCTAGCTGCTCTCCCTACTGAGGCAGGAAAAGAACTGAGCCTAGGGTGACTCCCACCACAGGAAACAGGAAGCTTTGAATTAGTCCTGCCTCCCTAAGTGATGGATGGGAATCACCCACAAGATGGCCTCCACCTGAGAGGGAGTACTGCGGGGAAAATCAGGCAAAGCCGCGGGTCAAAATGCGGCTGCACAACTTCGAGTGGGAAATTGCCCAATGGAAATGGGGCAAAGGGAGGTACGACGGCGGCACAACTCCTTGTGTGAAATCAGCCTGAGTGAGCGTGACTGGCCCAAAGTTATTCAGCCAGTTTCCAGGGTACAAGTGAGGATTCAAACCTGGGTCTCCCAGATACTAGTCTGACATTTTTAACCATTATACCACACTTCCTATTTTGCTGACTTTCAAGGGCACAAGCACCCAGCTGGACCACTTAGCAACTCTATTCCTCTCTCTTCCTTTCAGGACTATACTCACTGCTACTGTTGGATAAAAAAGCTTTGCCTGTTATCCAACTATGAATAGCAGAATTAGTGACTTGAAGTGTCTGGCCAGGTGTATGTGAGGTAATGTGAGGCATATTCTTTGTTTATGTTTGCACTGTGATTTTAGTGTGCTATTTCTGATTTTATAATTACAAGCCACTTTGAGTCCTGCTGTGCTGGAGAAAAATATTTCAAATAAATAAGTGTGTATTTAATAATTGTCTCATGTCAATGTTTAACAAATGTACAGTACTAAACTAAACCTAACTTCAAGAAGACTTCGTGTTGGTGCAGCAAGCATGAATTCAGCTTTACAGCACACATGAATCTCCACAAGAATGACAACCAGAAAAGGAAACCACAAAGAGATATTTTCTAGTGACCTGAAGCCTATTGATTCCTGAAACAAATGTATACTGTTCAGAGACTTAGTGGTGGCAAATGCCGAATGTGCATAAAGGCGAAGGGGTGGGGTGGGGGTTTGCACTGCAGAATACCTGCACCACTGCGCCGAGTACTCATATCTGACACGTAGGTCCACTCATTTGTAGCTGGGTTATACTGCTCCACAGTACTAAGGCACTGACGTGATGCTCCATCATAACCACCAACAGCATACAGCTTCCCTAGAATAAATGAATATGCACCATTGCACATCAACAGCAATACTTAAAAAGAGAACACACATAGAAAGGATGTACTTTACAACATATATTTTATGACTGTTACTGTGCATCAAAAAAAACCTGAGAGCTTCATTTGACCATTACCAGTACAGAAACATTTGCACACCAGATGCACAGATCAAAAACAAATGGAGAAGCTTGTGCTGAGTGACAAATTTCAAGAAGTGCTAACTAATGGAAACTGCCACTCTAGTTTTTTCCCCTTACACAGTAAGAACGCAAACTTCTCTCCCATCTATTCCAAGAATTTTTAAGACCTCACTATATCCAATGAAGTTTTCATGTTGTCACTTAATGTCTGCATTAAGACATGCACATACACCTTGGCACTAGGGTAACAGCCATACTAGGAGACCATAATAATAATAATAATAATAATAATAGAATTTCTGGATCACCCAATCCCTTAAGTACACAGCTCTCTGGGTGATTTACAACAGGTTAAAAACATACAAAAATACAGATTAAAATCAGTAGGTCAATCATTCCTAATTTTCTGAACAATTACTTGGCTGGGCAAGTTACTTAGTTAGGATTCCTCTGTAGACACAGAGACATGGGGTTTTCAGAGCACAAAAGGATATTTACAGAATGAAGCAAACGTACCCAAGTTCTTGAAGTGGGGAGACACCTAGAACGTCCCGTCCCCCCACACACACCAAGGTGAGTTATTCATTTCACACTAGATGGAGGTGTTCCTTGTTCCCTTCATGCGACTGTAGCAAGTAAAACTGCTCACCATGTAAAATGCTGAATCACAGCTCATATCATCAAGCGTCAGTGAACCCAGAGTCTAGGGCCACAGCAGTGCTTATATCATTTATGATTTATGTTACGCAAATGCTCCTACTATGGTGTTCTCCAAAAATATTTTTTTGTTTATAATTCAGTGGTTTCAGGGGTACAGCATATTACTCTACAAATACTGTTCAATATTTATGAGGCACTGCGTGGTGTAGATTAGGATTCATACCTGCATGGACACCTTGATCGCTGTTCAGCCAGCCAAGTAAAACATATTAGCATGACAAAGAAGCAAACACTCAAAACGTGACAAGCAAGCTTGCAAAAGCATACCTCAGTAATCAATGAGCGTAGCCAACTGTAGGTCATAGAAGGAATTTCTTTACAGAGCACTTAGTTCCACCTGACAATTTTTAAGAAGCTGAGTTTCATTTTTTCAGATGCAATTTTATACCCAATAAAAAGCTCCTGTGGCCGAAATAGCTGTTTGCTGTACTTACCTTCCACAACGCCAACTCCAACACTGCTCCTTCTTGTATTCATGGGTGCCACAAAGAACCATTCATTTGTTTTATAGTTGTAGGCCTCCACAGATGCCAGCCCTGTTTTCAAAATGATATCAGAAAGGGTTTTTCTGGTTCAACAGTTTAGGAGAGTACAGTGTCCTCTTTTTCACAGGTGCCATGTTGTCTTAATGGCCCCCTTCCCTTCCAAGGAAAAGCCAAAACCCAAGCTGATAAACCTGTAGCCAGGAAGCTGTCCACTTCGGGCACTAGAGGCATCCCTGGCAGGGCCTGCAGCCAGCACTAATAGGCTTACAATGTGAATCTACACCTGGGAATTACACACTGGTTCTCCTTTCCGTTTTCCCCAGAACAATGGATTTTAAAAGCAGCACTTTAAAAAGAAGACTGGCTTCTAAAGAAAGATGGCCTTCTACTGGAAGATGGCCTTTATGGTGCTAAGGTGTCCTTGGAACAGATTAGTTCTGCTGCACACATTTTCCAAAGAGACTGCAGTTACATCAAGCCAGAACATAACAAGGAGTCTGTACAGACTGCCTGCTTTTCACAAAACAGAAAAGTCTGACATTCAGTGGTGGGAGCTCAGAGGAGACCCACAGCCTCAGTAAAGTGTTCCAGGGATCAGGATTGCTCTTGACCTTGCTCGGGAGCCTACCTGTACTTCCATCAAATCCTCCAACAGCATAAAGGAGCTCGTTTAGCACAGCGGCCCCTAAAGTGCTCCGTCTTTCTTGCATGCTGGCTATTGATATCCACTGGTCTTTCACGCCATCGTATACATCTACTGTTCGGACTCGTAAAGAGCCATTAAAACCTCCCACGGCGTACACTTTGCCTGCCATGAACACCACTCCTGTTAAAAAACAAATGGAGAGAGACTTTAGGCCAGTTGTGCCCAAAGAGTCCCAATCACATTACTTAGGTGGGCTTCATTAGTTAAAGCATACTGAAGGCAACCAAGAAATATTCTAGCATGAAAATGGCTTTCTATGGAAGCCATAATGCTTACCACATTGATGAGCCCTATCACAAAGAAAATTTTAATGCCAGGACAGCACATTTCTGAAGACTGCTGTGATGAATTCTTCTAATCTATGCAGAAAAGCAAACTTTCAAATGTGATGGCCTGCATGTATGGTCACCGCAATGCAAAAACCCACAAAGTAATGTGGAACCTAAGTGACGAGCAGAAGCATTTCACAGCAGGGCTTTTGGGGACAGGGATCATATATTACACTTATGAAAATCCAGGTTTATCACTCAGTAAGGAGATGCATGCAATAAAAGCTCCCAGTTTACATTTGCAAGATACAGAATATTTAAAATGCACCCCGAATAATACATATTTGAGATTCTGACTCAGGCCATCAAAGAAAGAAAAAGTTACCTGCTCTACACCTTCGAGAAGGAAGTTCAGCTACCTGATCCCATCTTTCCTCTTCAAAGTCGTAACACTCTACACTCCGAATGGCTTTGGGCGCTTGCCCACCCACTACAATCATGACCTTGGTTGAATCAGGAGAAAAATTACAGGGTTAAAGAAAATGGAGTATAATTGACTGCAAGTAGACATTTTGAAAACAGAATCCATAATCTCCCAAAGCTAGCAGACCACACACAGCAAAACCAGAACCTCCCATGGAAAAAACACATTATCTTTTAGAAGCATAAAAAACTGGCATCTGCGTAACATTAAATTTGGAGGAAAGCTAAAAAGTTGCTGGATAAAGCACTGGCCACAGCCTTCAGGCACAGACTATGCACTCTAGCTTTCACCGACTATCTAGCATGTTTTGCAAAGGTAATTAGTTCAAATCCCAAAAGAGCTACATTTTCACTCAAAACACACGATAGCATCCTAGAAGTATATGAAACTTCTAAGAATAGGAGCACTGGTGGTGCTTAATATCAGGAGAGACTTGTTTCAACATAAGGAGATTAGAATGAAGCAAAGATAATGAGGGAGAAAAAAACAATTCAACAAGCTAACAGGTCACTTATTTTCAAATGTGCCTAAAACATAACCGCCTTCAAATTGCCAAGGCCATGAAAGGTGACATCGTCCAATGCCACAGAGCTTCTTTACAACATGGCTGATCTAAATATTCACTGAGTTAGTCCCCCAGGGCAGACACAGTTACACAAAGTTCTGAAGATATTCAGGACTTCTAAACAGGGATGTAGTAGTAAATGCTAACGGGCTTTAGAGTACTCACTCCTTGCTTTTTGCTTCCTTTGCACAGTTCAGGCCACACAATGCCTCCGATGATGCAAATATCTTGGCAGAGAGAAATTCATAGCACACAGGATAATTTCAGTGGGTTCTGAATAGCTGCTAACGGAAAAACTCCGATGGAAAAGCGCTTTGTTTGGATCCACCACGGTGCTTCTGTGAACCAAAAGACTTCCACCCGCAGAATGCAACTTTTCTTTTCTTGCCTCCCCCCTCGTGCAGCAACCCTAAAGGTAGTCTAAAATATCACTCCCAGGAGGGTTGCCGTGGAAAGGGGAAGACAAGGTATTTGTACTCTGCATGCAGATATCCTTCTGTCAGTGGAAACGTCCTGGTGGATCCAAGCCAGCAGGTGCCCGAGTTTTGCAGCCACAGAAAGTATTCTAAGTAATGCCAAATCAAAACTATTAATTTGCTAACAAGTCTAATCTTCTACAGATCAGTTCAAGCACTCCATAACACGAAAGCCTCATACGCCTGTCCATCTATAACACCTATATGACTTTGGCACAGTTCAGACACTTCACAAGCTCAAAAATCCTCTTGCCATGATAGAGGAGCATACGGAGTCCCTCGCCCCAGCAAGCTCATACATAGAGTAAAATGACAGCAGTCCACACAGCTACCCCTACACAAAGAAGACAAATTTGCATTTCTCTCACACACCTTAGGGTGCGCAGGAATTATGAAACTTGGGGCTCTACGGACAGACATCCTTGGAGACCATCCACCTTACCGCATGACATCAGGAGCATAGTTGAAGGGCATGCATGTGCCCACTCTTCAACCACAGAAGAACCTTCCCAGCCCAGATGAGGCTCTAAACTGGATGTACAAGGAGATGGCATACCTGTACATTATGATTCACACCCGTTCAAGCCTCTTCCACCACAAAACTGGAGCTGTCAGGCAGTACTGGCACATGATGGCACATGTGCATATCTGATGCAGACTTCATATGGGCATGGTGCATAGCAATATGAAGAGAACTCTGCTAAATATACCATGTTTCTAAGTTTGGCAAATGTGTGAACTGCGCCCTGGCCTCCCCTTTTCCAACAAAGCTTCACTTACCTTTGGCAGACTGACCGGTGTCCTTGGCTTTGTTCTAGGATTCTTTATTAGTTGCCTTTGATCCAGAGGAAGTAAGTGATATTTCATGGCCTCAATAAGGAAGTCTTTACATGTATTATTATTCTTGATTAAAGCTTCTTCTTCAACCGTCTGGAAAAATCAGGGGGGAAATCAGTACAGCAGTCTTTCACTAGTGAAAATAAGTTAGACTCTTAAAAGTACTAACTGTCAGTGTTCCCTCTAAGCTGAGTTAGTGTGAGCTAGCTCACAGTCTTTTAGCCTCCGGCTCACACATTTTTGTCTTAGCTCAGGGAGGCCGGCTCCAGAGCAAACTAATTTATGCAGCAGCCAAATCGCACGCTCACAACTTTAATGCCAGTAGCTCACCAAGTAGAATTTTTGCTCCCAAGAGTCCACAGCTTAGAGGGAGCATTGCTACCTATGAACTTAACACTATGAATGTTTTCTGAAGTGGCAGAATTCATAAATCCTGTGTCACTTTGTCTAGATCTGGTTTCATCATGTTGCCTTCATATTTCATCCATGAGAGTAGTATTTAAACTGGTCAGTGGTGTGTGCAATAGGACAGAGCAGCTTGGCATAGTCAAACATTTTATTGTGTACAAGAAAAGCAACCCCATGTTAAAATGCTTACGACAACTGTACTTCTTAAAATATTAACACAAGGCCCATAATACGTAAGTAAAAAGATAATTCAGTTCTGAACCTTACAGTCTTGGAAACCTGTGCTTTTGGGGGAAGTATATTCATATGCAGAACTGCATGAATATACATCAACACATTTTATTATATTTATTGAACATAGTTTTATTCTGCCTCTCAGTCAAATAAGTCAGGCTAACAATAACACAAGGTTTTAAGTATCACAAGAATAAAAGGATAAAAAGTCAATTAAAATATCCATTAATGGAGAGAAGAGCATGGCAGTTAGCATTTAAACTGTTTATCAATAAAGAAAATAGAGGGGTTTCCCCTAGTGGACCAGGCTTCGCTCACTTGATTCAGAGAGACACTCATACTAGTAATAGAACTAAGTTAATTGAATCCAAATTAGAATCCTTGAACATTGGCATTTCCTCCTCACAGCAAAGGGAGGTCTTTAAACTCATAAAAACTAAACTAAGGGAAAGACAGGTTGCTTACCTGTAACTGGTGATCTTCGAGTGGTCATCTGTGCA
>NW_015167563.1:179296-179546 GCF_001447785.1 Gekko japonicus
CCCACCGCGGGGCCATAGGCCAGCGGGGGGGAAACGTAAAAACAAGAAACAAACACACCGAGAAAAAAAATGCTAACTACAAAAATAAAGAAAAGGAAACTAACTAAACGCAAGTTTAGCAAAAAGTTTGGTACTTAACAGACCGAAGCAGAAGGCGTCCTACCAGCGCAGCGGTCAGAAAAGAACTGGCGGGATCTGCGTGCCCCTCCTTGGTCATGCGCAGTGGAGCCGGCGCGTGACCTGGGAGAGG
>NW_015167563.1:179906-218266 GCF_001447785.1 Gekko japonicus
TTGTATATAATTTAGAAAGCTCTCCTCCTCACAGCAAAGGGAGGTCTTTAAACTCATAAAAACTAAACTAAGGGAACTGGACTTCAGCAGTACACTTTGCAGAGCTCAGCGTACCTGCTCGGGTCTATCCCTTGGCCTTCCACCGCCGGTAGTGATCCCTACTTATTGTTACACTCTCAAAAGTCCAGTACTTCGTAGAGCCTTCATGTTGGCTAGACTGAATACGTTCCCGTCGAATATAGTCTCTGGCCGCTTTCATGGCATCCCGTTCTCTGAACGGATATGCGATTGTAATCAAGGTAGGGTGGAGACGATGGATCATATATTACTAGCTTGCCCCAACTGGAATATGGAGAGGCAGAGGTATATTATACCTATCTTGATAAAGGAAAATCTTCCTTCCCTCCCCTGGTCAATTTCTGTTCTCTTATCTGATAATGTTGATTCAGTTACCAAAGCTGTGGCCATGTTTCTGGCCCTGGTGGCAAACAAAAAAAGGGAAAAGAAGGGGAAAGTTCAAACCTTTCTGATTTGATGCTGTGTTTACCCGCTTGAGGATTTATCTTGTCTGACGATTCCACCTAGTATAATACACTCATATTGGGACAATGCACCCTTCTGTTTATGATTGAGTATTGTTTTTTAATAAGTGCTGATGTTCTGTTTTGTTTTCTTTTTCTGTATGAATGGTACTTTTATATGTGTGTATAAGTGTGCTTAAGACTTTTGGTCATGCAAGCCGAAATAAAATCATCATCAATATCCATTAATAATAATAAATATAATATAGCTAGTAATAGTGCAAATGGATCCAACAGCAGGATGGAAGAGGGTAATCTAAAAAAAAAATTAAGCACTAATGCAACAAAACTAGCCAGCTCAAAGCCTGAGTGAATCAAAATGTCTTGACCTGATATCTAAAGCTTAAAAGGCTGGATGCTAAGTGAATATCTGTGGGGCACAAATTTCACAGTCAACTGGCCCCTACAGAAGAGGCCCTCTCTGGTAACCGCCTACCTCACTCTGAAGTGGGGAGGGTACACTGAGCAAGGCCTCTATAGAAGATTTTAATATTCCACACTATGGGCTGCACTCTTGGAGGGTCAAAGATGTGGGCTCTTCTCAAGAGCAACGGGAAACAGCTCCACAAATGCACACAGTTCTTTCCTGCTCCAAAGTCAATATTGGAAAAGCTTATTCTGCATGTGGGACCTTCCACATGAACTATGGGTTGGATCCATATTAAATTTTCTGCTCACACAAGACACTTCTGTCAACAGTTTGCTCCCAAGAGTCGAGATTGGATTTATACCCCGCCCTTCACTACACAAGGGAGTCTCAGAGCAGCTTACAAATTCCTTTCCCTTCCCCTCCCCACAACAGACACCCTGTGAGGTAGGTGGGGCTGAGAAAGCACAGACAGAAACTGCTTTTTTTCAAGGACAGCTCTTATCAGAACTATGCCTTGCCCAAGGTCATCCAGCAGGTGCAAGTGGAGGAGTGGGGAATCAAACCCGGTTCTCCCAGATCAGAGTCCACGCACTTAACCACTGCACCAAACTGGCTCCTTCCAAACCCTCCCACACTGCAGCCCATTAATTTCCCCAGAACACTGATCCTGGGGGAGAAGGGACCCCTAGGAACAGATTGAGAGGCAAGTTGGGCCGTCTGCAGCAAGAACAGGGAAATGAAGGAGATTACCATACCCCTTCCGTGACCAGAATGTTTAGTTTAGATCCAACCCTACGACTAGAATGAATTGGAGCTGACAGTTCCAAATCCTGTACTTTGGCTGGCTGACCAATGAGTGCATGGGCTTCAAAAACAATCGCTATGGGGTTTCTATGTCTGCAGCTGCAAAGCCTATTTCCCAACCTGCTTTTTAAGCTCTGGGGATTCAAAACAAAAAACAAAAACAGTTGGGCGGAATGGCGGCACGGAAGCTGTGGAAATAAATGCTCAGAAAAAACTGCACTGTGCACACAGATATAACATGCACAAGTATTTGGGTCAGGGCCATCTTTCATAAACAGGGATTCATGCCTACTCAACCCCTCCCCAATGTGTCAGTGAAACAAGCTCTAAAAAGTGTGACTACTAACAATATATTTCCAAAATTCCTACATCATTAGGACACAGCTTCTTATCTCACTAGCTGTTCCATACACGTTCTGTCCAGCTGTGATTTCAAGTCAAAAGAGGGCTCAAAATGTGTCTTCCTGGCTCCATAGTGTGCATAGAGACTAGAGTTATCTACCGTTCTCCTGGCTAAAGCCCATACACAGTTGTCAATAGATGGCAAGCAATGCTCCCTCTAAGCTGTGGAGTCTTGGGAGCAAAAAATCTACTTTGTAAGCTACTGGCATTAAAGTTGTGAGCAAGCAATTTGGCTACTGCATAAATCAGTATGCTCTGGAGCCATCCTTCCTGAGCTAAGACAAAAATGTGTGAGCTGGAGGCTAAAAAAACTGTGAGCTAGCTCACACGAACTCAGCTTAGAGGGAACAATGATGGCAAGCCACAATGAAAAGAACCAGCAACTGAAGCATGTAATGCATACATTTTAATCCTATGGAGTTTTGAAGCTCACTAACCTGTACAAGGTAATCTCTGGGCAAGAGAGGAAGACGAACATGCTCCATCAGCTTTGCCATGTGTTCCAAGCGGGAATCCTTCTCATAATTTATCCAAGAAATGACAGACTCAAACACCTGAACAGAGCAAGAACACAACTTAAGTACAGCAACATGAACCCAACATAGATGGGCTTCTAATGTCCTGGCCCCACTGGTGGACCTCCTGATGGCACTGGTATTTCTGGCCACTGTGTGACACAGAGTGTTGGACTGGATGGGCCTTTGGCCTGATCCCACATTGGTGTCTCTTATGTTCTTATAGCAAACGGAAGTTTGGCAAGCCATGCGATTGGTGTGCAAAAGATTTAAAGAGCCAGGAAAAGAGAAGACATAAAGGTGACTTAAAAGGAATCAGATTATCATATTTATGTGAAGTGTATGCTTAGATGCAAATATATATTACTTCAATCAGCACTTTCACAGCTTCATATTACATACAAACTTTTAAAGCACAGACAGAGATTTCTGCCCACCCCCAACAAAAAAAACCCCTGCTTCTAATAAGTTATGTTATCGAGAACTAATTCATTATTTCATTTATTGAGCATAGTTAAATGCCACTCTTCTTCTGTAGCACAGGACTCAAAGAGGTAAACTCATAGACAATCAAACGTAAGAATATAATCACCCAAAAGAAATACTAAGCAACATCAGTCTTAAATGCTGTTCCTCGCCAAGATCACCAGCTACCCAAATGATTTCAATTTCTTCAGACAAGGAATGCTGCGCACAGAGTTCTGGACTGAAAATAAGCCACCCAAGGCTGTAAGGTTTACTCATGATGTTTACAAGAGCAGGAGTGTTCTGCTTACTGAGCAAGCATTGGGATGCAGGAGTCATCTGGGACTTAAACAGTGATCGCACATGTTCACATAAACACTCCACTGCTTTTTAAAAACCATACCATCTGACCAGTGTAAATTAGTAATGGGACATTAAATTTAAAGTGGCATCAACTGCATTCTAATCAAGCTTGTAGTATTTTCTGCAAGAGGTTAATTAATTGCTCATTTAACTGTGTTTTAAATCACACACTTTGACCTCATATCTCCAGCTTGATTAGTGGTTGGTTAAGGCGGGATCTTTTCCTGTTATACAAATCACTTAGCTGTTTGAGGTGCGCCATTGTTTAATCTGCATTGAATCTTTCTGGGATATAGTAGCTAAAACCTATTTGACAGCCACATACTATATTATTGACACTTAAGACACAGAAGTGGGCATATTGTGTTTCCAAGTAATAATAGCAACAAAAAGGAATATGATTTTGTCTTTTCATCTCTACACATAAATAAACCCTTGAAAAGAAACGGAAGCTTTAAAATGGAGAAGAGGAAGAAGTCATAAGCCACTTTGTATCCCCAGTGAGTTAAAAAATGGGGTATAAATAATAACAGTATGTATTTGTCTAACACCTTTGATTTCCTATTCTTCCTATCCATGACCCACCTTATATGTCCCATATTACTACCCTAAGCACAGTTACAACATTCTATGCCCACGATTTAACTGAACTTAGACGGGTATTTTCTGTCTAATTATAAAGGCTATTTTATTTTCAATTTATCCTTTGAAACTGAATTAAAAAAAAATCTTTGTAGCAGTTTGAGAATGGGAAAAAGTTTTAGAAGTGCACTCAGCAGCAGGATTGGCAAGACTGGCTGAAAAAACCTGTGTGCAGGGCAGGCATCATGGTTTTACAGAACACGACCATGCCATAAAATGCACACGTAAACCATTCTGGGCAGAGGTACTCTACAATGGCTTTTCTTACAGAAGCACTTTCTGGGCAGCAGGAACACATGGTATGAAGCAGCACTCTTCCAAATGAGAATAATCAGGATTGGTTACTTTGAGTAATCATACATATAGAGTTTATTGGGCTTGGCTTTAAATTCTTACAAAGTCCTGAGTGGCTCAGCACTGGATTTCTGAGCCTCTTGAGCCATGACTGTACCAGCACACAGGTCTCCTAGTGAACAGTCACCTGTTACATTTTTACTGATTCCGGAAAACATCCCTCTTCTACAGGCTGTCTTTTTATGAAAGCAGAAAGAGCTTGCAGTAGAACTTTGAACAATAAAAAAAGCATGGGTTCCTCGTGACTCCAGCCGGACACCATCTGCTTTAGAGGGTCAACCTTCCAGGGACTTGACATCACCTGACACCATCTGCTTTAGAGGGTCAACCTTTGCTTTGCCTTCCAGGGCCTGCGCAGCTGGACTTGACATCACACACAATACACACACCCCACCCCCTGCTTACCTATAATTCTCAAAACAATTGCTTCCATGTTACAGATGGGACAGTACACCATACCTTTTCCTCTGACGAAACTGTGAGCTGGTCACTAGATATCAAACTGCAAACTTGGTCCAAGCTAAGGCTGAGAAACTCTTCGCCAAGCATCACCTCAGGGAAGTGCTGCTCTGTTCAAAACAATCAGAAGTTAAGGAAAGAGAGATTATAATGAAATCCATGATTTAAAAATCAGCAAAAAAAATTAGCAACATTCAACCATGATTGTTGAGCTGTGAGATCACTGAATACAAGAAGAATCATCTGCCAGGTAGGAGGAAGTGCCTCCACTGAATTAACTAGAGGAATAGGGTTTTCCAACCATGTCATCCGCATCTTTGGATTTTACAAAACACATGGTCAAAACTAATAAGGGCTCAGGGATGTGGGGCTGCCTTCTTCTCTGTCCCCCACCAGAATCTAGTTTACAAATCCACACATGGAAAGCTCTTTTCATCTGCCAGTCGCTAGATTGTGCCTCCCATCTTCCCAACCCACAGTCTGGTGTAATGGCCAGTGATAGTCTAGGACTGTGCAGACATGGATTGAAATAAGAAGAGGAGTATGAGAGAGAAAACCAAACAGAAATATTATGGCACTGCCTCTTTCCCCTGCAATTTTGGCCGTCATTGTCGTTTTGTTTCTTTTGTAAATGCTGCCGTTATTTCTATTACTGTAGATGTTAGAAACATATCTGTATCTGCCAGCAGAGGGCACTCAAAAATGCACACAAATCTTTCCAGAACCATGAATGATACCATGGCATACAGATCATCCAGTCTTTGTACAAATAAACATACATGTGAAATCCTGAAATCCTGATGAAATATTCATAATTTATAGGGTCAGAAACTTATTTATCCACTGCTCTATATTAATCAGTCAATAATTAATTCCAGTCATGGACCACTAGAATAAAACATACATTACTTACCCACTGCTAACAAACCCACACTATTTGCTTCAAGGTTCTATCTACAGACAATTTTGCATTTGTTGTTGATGTTGTTCAGTCGCACAGTCGAGTCCGACTCTTCGCGACCCCATGGACCAGATCACGCCAGGCCTTCTGGTCTTCCGCCGTCCTCTGAAGTTTGCTCAACTTCATGTCCGTTGCATTAGGTGATTTCATATACTCTTTCTAGTTTTCCCTCTTACTCCCACTTTAGCAGGCAGATGTTTGACTCAACACAGTTAATGTACAGCCAAAGAATTTTGATAGCATTTTTTGAACAGCATTTCATTAACATCACATAGGATGCTGTACTAAAAGGGTCTCACAAAGCGAATAAAACAACAAATGCAGCTCTTGTAATTACCCAAAAGCCAAATACGAACTGAATGCAAGACTTGCCAAGTTAAAGATTAAACTGCCCTAACAAAACAAAACAAAAAATCCAATCTTTAAGCACCAGCCATTTGTCCCAAACCAGCTTTTCTTCTCCTGGGCATGCGCCAAATGAGTGATTGAAAAGGTTTTATCAGGATTTGAAGATCATTTGAGTCACACCCAGCCTTTTATGCCAGATGGTACTCTGCATTTGTTGTGTTTTAAGTCCCACTTTGAGGTCACAGAAAAGGTGGATTGAGCGTGGGTCTGAACTGACAGAGAGAAAGAAAGTTACAAGAAATTTTCTGGTTGCCTTTTGGGTCTGCTTTACTGTGTGAAAACAAATGCATGCAGCAAATGGTGAACTCTAAACAAACATGGTGAAATTTGAAAGAAATCTTTACAATGATTTGAAATGAAAATCAAATTTACCCCATCTTGAATGTCTGTTCTCCCATTTAGACTTGCTGAGGCCCTAAGCTATACAAAACCCAGAGGCCCCCTACTGTTTTAAATTACATCAGCTGGTCTCAGAAAAATTTAAAATATATACGCCTTTTTAATATTTGAAATAATTTTTATATTGTGTTTTTATTTGAGGCCCCAGCAGATTGCGAGGCCCTAAACTGTAGCTTATTTAGCTTATGCGTAAATCCGGCACTGCTTGAATGTCTGATACCTATCCTCCCATTCCTAACTTCCACCTTCATCTTTTCTACCCTGCCTTTCTTCTGGTTGTTTTTTAACAAGGTATTGGGTCAGGGAAAGGTAGATATAATCACTAGGAGAAGTAAGATAGATTTGGTAAACAGGATTTGAGAAGGCTGTTTTACAGTATTGATATTTTTGAGAAACAATAAAATTTGTAAATAAAAAAGAGAACTGGGCACAACACTGCTAATAAACTTAAAGTACTATATACAGTGTCTATGGCCTTGTTCATCAGGATACCACCAAAGGCAACATGTAAAGTCCAGGATGGGCATTAAGAATATTACAAGCGAGAACCTGCAAGGACTTGTGGGGGGCATCTTATTTGCCCCTCCTCCACTATTTCTTCTTTCTCTTCTGTAACAGCCCCTATAGCCTCTCCCCTTTCCCTGCTTCCTTCTCTCCTTCCTACCCAAAAGCCAATCAACCTTTATTTGCCACTCTGTCTTCAGCTCCTCCCCTGACAGCCTCTACCTAGGGAAACTATGGCACAGTTATGTGGTGCCATCTGCCAGGCCAGGCCCACTCACAGGGGGCACATCATTTTCCCTTGCATCCCCCTCCTCACATTCTTTCTCCTCTTCCTCCTCCTGGCAACCCCCATATCGTCTGCCCTTTCTCTCCTTCTCAGCCATTCACCAACCTACCTTTTACCTACCTCCCATCTTGAGCTATATTTATTATTTACCTTCTTCATTTACACCCCATCTCTCTCCACAGTGGGGACCAAAGTACCCTACAGCATTCTCCTCTTCTCCTTTTTATCCTCACAACAGCCCTGTGAGTTAGGTTAGGCTGAAAGTATGTTACTGTCACAACATCATCTAGTGAGTTTCTATGGCAGACTGGTGATTTGAAACTGGGTCTTCTGAACCCTACACTAAAGTTCTAATTGCTAAACCACACTGGCGTTCACAGTATGCCTGTTGAACAGTAGCAAGCAGCCAAGTCTAGGTGTGTCATACAGATCAGATGGTATCAAATCACCCAGTGGTTGTCATCAGGCCTGGCTCTCATGAGTCCTCCCTCAAAGGCCAAAATAGGCCTAGAAACCGGCATTCCCCTTTCACCTGCCTTTTACTCACGGAAAGCAAGCCTGGAATGCTGTGGTTGCCTAGCAATGATCACTGAGAGCATCCTTTTTTAAAGTTACAGGTGCTTCTTTTATTGTTCAGTTTTTTTAAAAAAAACAAGCCAATTTTGTTGTTGGGGTTTTTGTTTGTTTTTAAGACTTCAAATTCATCTGCAGACCTGGAGCATTTTTCAGGCTTGTAGAAAGAGCTGTCTTATTCATTCACAGCTCCAATCACAAGATTTCAGCATCCTCAGATTTGGCTGACTTCACTTTTAGAATATAAGACTAATGTTGTATAAACACACACACAAAGTATTCATAGTTGCATATTACTATAGTTAAAGCAAACAATTAATTTTAAAGCATCACACTCTTAAAGCTTCTGTGCTTTCAATAACCTGCAACTTCATCAAGCTATTTAGTCTTCCCTCCTCTCTCATTCTTTGCTTATGCTGAAGCACAAAACTCTCCCCCAGGCACTGATGTCTCTGTATTTTTCTGCTGTGATCACCTGCATAGGCGTTGGCCTGTTGCAGTAGTTCAGTGCAAGTATGCACATCTGCAAAGGCCCGGATTCCAAGGCAATTTGTGGGATGCAGCTGAGACTGAAGAAAATCGCAACAGTTTTGTCGGACATCCATTAATTGCAGTAGGCTAGCTGCGGGCAACAATACCTGATGGGCAGAGAAAGGAAAGCATGAGTCACCAGTTGAAGTGGTAGACTTCATTCTCCACAAAATAACCCATTGCAACTTGCTACACCATTCTTTAAACAGAGACAACAAAACAGACAATGTGTTACTGGTTCTGAAGCATCACGGGATGCAATTGTCCTTTGGATATTTCTCCTCCACTTTTCTACCAAGGAAAATAAACATGCCATCAGGAGCAGAACAAGTACTGCTTATGTACATCAAAGCAAATTCAGCTAAATCCTCAGATTTCCCTAGAAAGCAGGCAATAGCTGGTGTTTCCAAACAAGGAAGGACTACAATAGAATGTTGTTTCTCTTTGCACATTTTGATCTTTTCCTGTACTCAATAAACCAATGCTCATAATCCCACAGTGTTTTGATTTTACTACATTTAGCCATTCATCCCAATGATGCCTTTTCCCCCAATGTAACATACAGCCCTTTGTGGTATAGAGGCAATGTGGTGTAAAGGTTAGAGTGTCGAACTAGGAAGACTGGATGGACTTGGGCCAGTCACTTGCTCTCAGCCCAGCCTACCTCTGTGAGTTACTGAGAGAATAAAACGGATGTGGGAAGAATCGTGTATGACATCTTGAGCTCCTTGGAGGAAGGACAGGATAAAAATGTTGACCGAGATCTGTTGCTTCACATGTACAGTTCTCTCCAGAACTCACATCATGAAATAAATAATTGTGTATATTTGCTAAACAGCCATTGCTTATTAGCTTTACTCACTCAAATGTCATACAATAATGGCCATGTTCTATAACTGAACATGGAATCGCTGTAGCTCTCTTGCCTGTGACATGAAGTCAGAATGGTCATAGCAACCAGCCATTATAAAAGCATTGCTCTTAATGAGCTCCACTGATACATTAACGGGAAAGGAGTGACATGCTGAACACCCAATTTGCCAATAAACTTTTCTGCTAAAGACAGCCATCTGAAGAACAAAAGTAATATCTGTATGTGACATGCGAGTAGTGTAAAGCCCCTACCACCCCAGTGTACCAAGCAAATGCATCGAGAAGAACGGCCTCAGGCGCTGACATGGGCTTTCCAGTTAGAGCGCTCCGTTCACATTCTTGTTAAAGAAAAGGTAAAAAGGCCTCTGACAGAAAAAAAAGTGTATGGTCGTCTAATTGCCTTCTGTTTTAGATTTCATGGTTGATGGATATTAATTTTGCTTCTTCCACCATGACAAACTATTACTTTTATTCTGCTGGAAATGACCCAGAGAAATATGAGAAAAATACTCATAATACAGTGTCTGAGTAAGGAGCAAATGTGTTTGACCGCTGCCTTAGCTCACTGCATCCCAAGAGAACAGCAGTAAAAGTGCAGCATGCCCTAAGGTTCTTTCACTGTACTATTCTAACTAGGGTACATTCACTGTACTATTCCAGCAAGAAAAAACCAACCCAGCTGGATCACACGGGAATATTACAAATAAGTAACTTTCTCAGAGAGCATTGCAACCCCAGCAGGCAACAATAAAACACAGAAAATTAATTAAGCTATGGGTTTCCAGAGCTAGAACTGATCCCTAGAACAGATTAACTGAAACTAATAATGATTGTTCGCTTTACATCAAGTATCTATGAACAACTTTAATGTCTTACAAAATGGACTCCAAAAATTAAGTGCAATTTAGCACCATTGATTACAACAAGCAGGTAATTCACAGTGGTGGCACCTCATTCCAAATCCCCGGATGATATATTGTGAGAAATGTAATGAGAGAGGAGAGAAGCTTTAACACTTCACCTGCTATAACTTTCACAAAATCCAACATATCCACTTTAAGACTGCTAAAAGATATGAAGAGCTGCCATAGAGCACTGGTCCATTGTCTACAGTGGTTGGTGGCAATTCTCCTGGCTTTCTCCCTTGTCTGCTATCTAAAATCCTTTAAGATGCTAAGAATCAAACCTGGGGACTTAGGCGTGCAAAGCAGGCACTCAGAGTGGAAAGATCCAGAAGCTGCTAGGTCTCATATTATTTTCCCCAAAGGAGTAGACAATTCCCTTAAGTGACATAGGCTATTACAAATAAAATCTAAACCAGTCAAAATAATATTACATTTTAATAGCTATAGTATTAAACATTAATTTGAATTCTGTTGCTTTCATCCCTCCTAATTCCTATCCAACTCTTCCAGATGACTGAGCATGTTTAAATGAAATGAAACTATTTCATTTAAGTTTTACACTACACACTTCCAAATTGCAGGGGGATAGTGAAATTATATAAGAAAATAGATGTTATCGCTGGTGCTTAATTACTGAAATGTTATTTATTCTAACAGTCAGTATCCATTTTGATCAAATATGAAATTATGTATCAATTAGGTGGCTTTGAAAGCATAAATCACTATATGTATAGGTTCCAAAACTATGAAGTTTGGAGGATCTAGCTGTAACATCAGGAGAAGGGCCATAGGTCTATGGCAGAACACACACTGCATGCAAAAATTCCCAAATTCAATCCCTGACATCCCCAGATGGAAAACACTCCTCTGCCTGAGACCTTGGAGAACCATTGCCACTCAGAATGGAAAATACCTGGAACAAGGCAGCTTTGTGTGTTCAGTATCAACTCTGGCATTAGTTGACAGCATACCTGAAGATTACCAAAAATGAAAGACATATTTCAAAAGTGTTTTGCAGTACACAATGATGAAGTATCCTCTTAGAATCCAAGCAAACCCATACAGACCTTTAATTTTGATTGCCAGGTAAGCTTTTAAAGATCTCCTCACCTGAACGTTCTCTTCTGTCACTTCTATCTCAGCTGTATAGATGTAATCAATCAGCTTACTTAATGTCAGCCCATCGACATCTTTGATTTCAATCTTCTTTGCTTTACTTTCAGTCATATCTCCTAAAACAAAGCAACAAAACATACTTATCCCTTCTACCCTTACCTCTCTGTATGCACAGCATGAATGTTCCGATCAACCCTCTTTCTAGCACCACCTTCAGAATGACCTAAACAAACTCCATTTTGTCAAGTCTAAGAAACACTCCCAAGTCTGTCAGTGCCACCTTTTCTGCCTCAGGGCTTGTTACAGCTCAGTGAACTGAGCAGAAATGAGAACCACTCCCTGTTTTAACTTATCTTAATACAATAGCAAAAGAACCAAAAAACTTATATTTAAACAGTTTGCTCACTTTTGAAGTTCTCTTAATACTATATTTGATATTGTGTGTTATTATTAATGCTGTAATTTAAGATGTAGATACTTCTACTCTTTACTGTTTTGTGCTTATTTCTTATGTTTGAATGTTATTGTTGTTGTTTTATAATTGAAAAAAACAATAAAAACAAATAGAAATACAAAAAAAAGGAACCACTTACCACACAGAACATGAAATATACTACATTTTAAATATATAGATATATAGAGATATTTTCACATTTTTCCACAAAGAAAAGTAGACAGGGGCTGGGTTCTCTTCTCTACATTCTTAAAAGCAACAGAAGTGAAGAGGTGGCTAGCTTGCACTCTTTCAATAGGATCTCTCTTTGAAGAAACCTTCACTACGAAGAAGAGGAACCGATAATGGTGCTACTCTTAAGATCCAGCACACATATTTTATATAGTAGCATGCTCATTCTGAACAATGGAAAGTTCTTCAGGCTCTGTATTCTGCAACAGCAGCCTCCAAAACAGGAGGCCTAGGTAAGGGACAGCCTGGAGTATGTACGCAGGCAATGTGAAGTGCATAGAAGCCTTATGCAGATTGTGTGGGTGCTCACAGCATGGGGTGGGAGAGCGGGGACAAGAGTGTGGGCACCATCCACTGCCTCCATTCTACCTGAGTGGTTTATACAGATTGCACACACAAGGTGCCTGCACAGGCACACTTTCTCTGTAAATGATGCTGGAATATCGTTGACCGGAGGGAGAGGGTGTGTACAGTCACTTCCTCCATGTGTCTGGCCCATGCAGACCACTTGGAGATCACGTGGAGGCAAGGGACAGGGCCTGCATATTCATGCCCACTCTCCCTCTCTACGTGGGGAGTGCTTACCTGATGACAACGTCTGCATAGGTCTAGGGTATCCTTTAGCACACTATTATGCTTTTATTTAGGGGGAGATGGCTTCTATTTTTATACATGTGAAAAAAATGGAGGGAAGCATCATATGGGAAGTTGCAAGTTCATATAATACTGAGTTTTTTTATTCTGCCACTAACCCGGAACACTTCATAAGATACTGAGCTTTGCTCAATCTTGCGTTAGGGTCATCTGAAGGAGAACATTCCAAAGAAGCCGTTTTGCGGAAAGCAGATTATGGACTTGAAAGTGCTCACCCACCCACACTGCATTTTCTCACTGTAAGTGATCATGGTTATTCTGCAGCATTCCTCCAGCCTTTGTACATGGCTTTGTGCTTTCTTCATGTCTAGAGAGCAGGATCGATGCCACTATTTAATGACAGCTGTCCACCCTTCCCCTTAACTACTGCAAGTCCCATCCTTTGATTCTGAAGCCTGCAGAATATGCTGGCTGCATATTTTCCAGATGCTGGACGGCAAGAATAGAATCCTGCTTGCATGCCACAAACTGCTATAGAAAGGATTACGTAACATCGATAAGCCGCTCTATTTGTAATACACACATAACTAGATCTTGGACAGAAGTACAACAGAATGCCTCATTCTGTTATTTGAATTTTTCGTTAAGCCCGTATTTGTCTACATGGGCAATGTAACCAGTTCTCTGAACATCTGATTTTTCAGGCATTATGGATATCTCCTAAGCAGTCTGAATAATGAGATCATGCTACATTTATAAGACCCACTATTTACTTTCCACCTCATATTCATTCTAGGGCTTACCCTGACAAAGAAATTTTAACATGGGGGGGGGGGGGGGAGAAAGAAACCGTCTGTCTGTTCCACCATTGTGGCTCCATTCCAAATTGGGCTCCCTCGTGGCTGCTTTTAAATGAAACTAAAGATATCAAGAGATCCGATCTCTGATATCTCGCCTCTCAACTAGTTAAACCCCTGAAGACTTCTGAAGGTCCTTTATTTTGCAGCCAAGAGCTTCTATGTGGAACACTCTGGTGGATGCCAGCAAGGGCTGTGCATACTGTGTGTAAAAGAAGAGAAAAATAATCAAAATTCTGCACCACAAAAGAATTCTACCCCCTGTATAATTTATGAGCAGATATTTGCCCTTTGTATAATTTAATTTGTTTCTGCTAAGCCTGACAGAGACAAAGTATTGCACATGGTGTGGAAGTCCTGCATTAGTAGACATATTGCTCAAGCCCAATTCCCATCCAATGGTTGGCTTCTCAGGTTCTATCAGGCATTGGCCACACAATCTCAAGCCTAAATTCATAGTTTTTAGGTGCAGGAAGTTTCTCCATAAATAGAAAATGAATGCTGATGCTACAGATGCTGAGTTCTGTACTCAATATTCATCTCTACATGGAAATCCTCATGGAAGGAGTTGGCCTCCCCCTACCTTCCCTCAACAGTCTTCTGCTTGTCCTGAAAATGTTCTCTGAGGGTTAAGAGATTCTCTTTAACAAAGCGTGCCCCAACATGAGATACTGCAATAAGGTGTCAAAGAAGAAAGAGATCTCATCCAGTTCCCCCTTCCTTATTGGAGCCCTTTATACTGTGGTGCGTACTGTTCAGAAAGGTCCGCAAACCATCACAGAAAATTTCCGAATTAATTAATTAATTATCGTAAGGCATTGTGTGTAGAATAGCTAGGAGATCCAAAGATTATCTGGCAGCTGCAGTTCTAGCTCTTAGTGTTATGCTAGCGGCGAGCTAGACTTGTTTTTAGGGTCTGAGAGAGCTCTGAAAGAACTGTGACTGGCCCAAGGTCACCCAGCCACCTTAACGTGGAGCGAATCCTTCCACAAGCTTTTCCTCTGGATCCAGCCCAGGGATACATAGGCCCCTAGATAAAGGGACTAGACTGAAATACAACAGCTACAATTGCATTATGAAAAAAAATAATCTGCAATCTTATCTAAAACTACACAGGTTGCTAATTCATGGAGGCAGCAGCTTGAGGGTGGGCGTCTAAGATCACACGTTTATTTTTGCTGGCTATGAGAGAGAGAATATCAAGCAAGGCTGAGTTATTTGTGTATTTGAAGCATTCATACATTAGCTAAGAAGCTGTACTTTGGGCAAACTGAGTATGAAACCTTCTTGATTCTAGTCTTCATTAAGTCAGCGACTAAATCAGCACTGAACTGGCCCAGCCCAAACACTGAACTGCTGCAGGGTCAATCTTTTCTTCCACATTCCCTTTCCTCCCTTAGATGGCAGAGTTGGGGGCAATGCTCCTTGTTCCCACAGTGATGCGGCAAAAGCTGTTTCCCTTTTCAGCTACATTCATGGTGCCAAAGCTTAGAGGGAAATGGAAAGCTAAGGGGGAAATGTGCAGTCATGTGAACTATTGCTTGGCAACGACACAGGATTGATGCTTCCTGCTAATCCAGAAGCACAGAAGATGCTTGCATGACTGCACTTAACTATCCCCTTCCCTTTCCAACATAATCCTTCCTAACACAGCGAGCATGAATGTGGCTGTTACTACCACATCTTCATATAGAGTACCAGTGGGGGAAACGGAGAATTACACGCCAATCTCTTCTGCTCTCACCTCACATTTGGTGCCTCAAGGATCCTTACTTACCACTATTTGGGGGCAACAGTGGTTCCAACCAGGCTACAAGGTAGACTCGTTTAAAAGATGGAAATCCTCTAATCTGATTAGATATGTAGACATAATTAAGCAGGGTAAACTTTTAGAGAAAGCATCACTTGAAAATCTGGAAAAAATTCACTTCCATGGTATGAATATTTACAAATATCACATCTCTTTTTCTCATCAAAACATACTTTAAATCTAGGTAATCCATTAAACTTTTTCGAGAGGCTTTTAGCCTCAAACTTTCCAAAAAAAAAAAAAGGCTTAATCTCAGTGATATACAAATTTATTTTGAATATGCCCCAACGTAGCCTAACACCCTCGCAGAAAGCTTGGCATAAAGATCTTGGTAAGACACTTTCAGAAGATCAATGGAGACGTATATAGAAATCTCACATTCTCTCAACTAGATCAGTTCCTATTCAAACACAAGCAGTTAAACTCTAAAAGAGGAGTGCGCAAAAGAGGGTTTGAAGCTCAACATCAAAAAAACTAAGATCATGGCATCCGGCCCCATCACTCTTTGGCAAATAGAAGGGGAAGTCGTGGAAGTGGTGACAGACTTCACGTTCCTGGGATCCCAGATCACCGCAGACTGTGACAGCAGCCATGAAATTAAAAGATGCCTGCTCCTTGGGAGGAAAGCGATGGCGCACCTAAACAGCATGATAAAAAGTAGAGATATCACCCTGCCAACAAATGTCCACATGGTCAAAGCAATGGTATTCCCAGTAGTCATGTATGGCTGCGAGAGTTGAACTATAAGGAAGGCCGAGCGCCGAAGAATAGATTCTTTTGAACTATGGTGCTGGAGAAGCCTCTTGAGAGTCCCTTGGACTGCAAGACGATCAAATCAGTCAATCCTAAAAGAAAACAACCCTGACTGTTCCCTGGAAGGCCAGATAATGAAACTGAAGCTCAAGTATTTTGGCCACCAAATGAGAAGGGAGCACTCACTGGAGAAGACCCTGATGCAGGGAAAGATTGAAGGTCAAAGAAGATGGGGATGGCAAAGGATGAGATGGTTAGACAGTGTCATAGATGCAACTAACATGAAGTTGAGCCAACTTCAGAGGACGGCGGAAGACAGGAAGGCCTGGCGGGATCTGGGCCATGGGATCGCGAAGAGTCAGACTCGACTGTGCGACTGAACAACAACAACGCTGTGTAGTTGCATTATACTGTGTTGTATTGTATTGGTTATTTCTCAGCTATGTATGTTACTCATTACGTGTTATCAATAAAAGTTTAATTAATTTTTTTTAAAACCCACCCATTGAGAACCTGACAGTGGCATCTGGGTAGAGGATTCTACCTACAGGCTACCAGTAGCCACACAGGTGTTGCCTGCATGTTATTTTCATAGAGGCCAAACAGGTAGAAGCAAAGTGTGGATTAGGGGCAAATGACACAATACATTGTTTAGTGAGTCAGGTCACTTTCCTCTGCAGGAAACTTACTTCCCCCCAAGCACTACAGAGCCCAGTTCGGATCGAGACCATGGCACCAGGGAAAGGAGGTGTTCCAGCTCCACCCCCATGCCATTTTCCCAAGTCAAAAAGACTTTTTGCCCTGGTCTGACTTCTTTAAAATGTATTGTGTAGTTTAGCCCTCTAACATGCTTTAAACTAGTTTCTTCTTCTGTCTAAGGGCCACTTCAAACAGGACAGGTTTCCTACAGGTAATTCACTGTTTTGCTGACAACTCTTGAATCCCATATGAGGTTTGTCACACATGATAAATTCACACCTGTACTTTGCCATGTGTGCATATCTTCCTATTTGTCTAATAAACTTACTGGGACAAACTTTAGTGGACAACAGTCTACTACATCAAACACATGAATTGTGTTTCCAGGTGGCGTACTACAGAGGCAAAAAGTCGTAAACAATGGGAGCAAGAGGTTATGCCACGCACAAGGTACAGATCGTGGCATCTCTATACAAAGTCCAAATACATTTGGGCTGCCTCTCATACTTATTTATTTAGAATATTTATATGCTGCTGCTTCAGAGCCCTGCTCAAGGCAGCTTACAATTAAAGACTACAACATTAAAAACACAAGCAACATTAAAACTATCCATTAAACAAAGGCAGACCATTAAAAACTGATAAGATAGCCCTGACCTGGATAGCCCGGGCAAGCCCGATCTTCTCAGATCTCGAAGACTAAGCAGGACTGACCCTGGCAAGTACATGGATGGGAGACCTCCAGAGAATACCAGGGCCGGGAGGCCAGAGGCAGGCTATCAAGACACTTCTCTGAACGTCCTCCATGCCCCAGTAGGAGTTGCCAGGACTTCCAGGAACAGGCACGCGCACACACACGCAAAAATACAAAAAAAACCCCTATAAGATAACCCCTCCTAATTAAAAGCCTAGGTAAAAAGATGATTTTAGCCTGACGTCTGAAATAAAAGTAAAGAAGGCACTAGGCAAGCATCAAGGAGGAGAGAGAGTATTCCAAAAAGGCAGGGTGCTATTATTGCAAAGGCCCTGTCTCTACCAAAGGGCACAATACCAAATGGCATACTTCTGACAATATATACCAATATATATATCTACCAACTGAGTGCATACTTAATACATCTGATGAAAAGGGCTCATGGCACTAGGCCATGAAAGCGTAAGCCGCAAGAATTTTCTATTTTATCTGCAATACAATCTGAGATACCGGGTAAGTTGGTGGAAACTGTTATTAAGGAAAGAATTACCGTAGTAGGCACACTGATGAACAAAAACTATTGAGGCAGACTCAGCATGGGTTCTGTAAGGGAAGATCTTCTCTCACTAACCTGTTAGTGTTTTTTGAGGGAGTGAACAAACATGTGGACAAGGGGGACCCAATAGATGCTGTTTGCCTTGACTTCCAGAAAGCTTTTGATAAAGTTCCTCATCAAAGGCTCCTAAGTAAGCTCAATAGTCATGGGATAAAAGTCCTCTTGTGGATCAAAAACTGGCTAATTAATAAGAAACAGAGAGTGAGTATAAATGGGAAATTTTCTCAGTGGAGGGTAGTAAGCAGTGGGGTACTGCAGGGATCAGTACTTGGTCCGATGCTTTTTAACTTGTTTATTAATGATTTGGAGTTGGGAGTCAGCAGTGAAGTGGCTAAATTTGCAGGTGACACGAAGTTGTTCAGGGTGGTGGCAACCAGGGAGGATTGTGAGGCACTCCAAAGGGATCTGTCGAGGATAGGAGAGTGGGCGTCAATGTGGCAAATGGGGTTCAGTGTGGCCAAGTGCAAAGTGATGCACATTGGAGCCAAAATCCTAAATATAAATACACATTGATGGGGTCCGAACTGGCAGAGACTGACCAAGAGAGAGATCTTGGAGTCATAGTAAATAACTCAATGAAAATGTCTAGACAGTGTGCAACTGCAATAAAAAAGGCCAACGCTATGATGGAGAATATTAGGAAGGGAACTGAAAACAAATCAGCCAGTATCACTTTCCCTATGAGGAAAGGTTAAAGCGCTTGGGGCTCTTTAGCTTGGAGAAACGATGGCTGAGTGCTGACATGATCAAGGTTAACAAGATTCTGCATGGGATAGAGCAGGTAGAGAAAGAAATACTTTTCTCCCTTTCTTACAATACAAGAACTCGTGGGCACTCAATGAAATTGCTGAGCAGTCAGGTTAGAACAGATAAAAGGAAGTACTTCTTCACCCAAAGAGTGATTAATAAATGGAATTCACTGCCACAGGAGGTGGTGGTAGCTACAAGCATGGACAGCTTCAAGAGGGAATTAGATAAGCATATGGAGCAGAGGTCCATCGGTAGCTATTAGCCACAAGGTATAGATAGGAACTGGGGCAAGTGACGCACTGTATTCTTGGTGCCTGGGCAACAGTGGGAGGGCTTCTAGTGTCCTGACCCCACTGGTGGACCTCCTGATGGCACCTGGTATTTTTTGGCCACTGTGTGATGGAATGTTGGACTGGATGGGCCATTGGCCTGATCCAACACTGGCTTCTCTTATGTTCTTATGTTATGAGATACCCTCACTAAAATCTGGAGCAACTGTACTGTTTACTGGTTATAGAAAAACCAGAACTTACCAGAAAAGCAAACTTTCAATGGTAAAAGATATCAGCCAGTATCTAACCACGTAGTTCAGAAAACTTAAGTTTTCTTAACAGGGGGTGGCAATTTTTGACAATTCCCCATACCGCTGAAGCTATGTCTTTTTACATAAAGGTTGATTTTATACTGTCTGCCCAACACTTGCTCCACAGATCTGGGTTATGCTTCATGTTGTTCTTTATGTTCTCTTTCAGTAGAATTCATAAGGTCCACTTACAGCAAACACAACAAGGCTGAATTGTATCATTCAACTTGGCATCTTTTAACGTGAGATGCTCATGTGAAAAAACCCGTCACAGAGATTGAGCAAATTTGACTGTAAATGTTCAAAACAAAAGATCTGCAAGACATAACTTAAATTTGCCTGATCTGTTGCATGAACCACTCCACAATAACTGATAATTAGAAATGCTAATGAACGTTAGCTTGTGCAGCCATAAATCTTATGTTTGTTCCTTTCCAGAGGAACACTTCCATACAACCATAAGCCTCTAACTCCAACTGTAATGGATAATGATTCAAAGAAAATGGAGCTGTATCTCAAAAGTTGCATCTCCCACTAGTAGCAGCACCAAGCAAAACACTGGTACTAAATACATATCTTAAAGCAATAGTGGTACGAGGTTACCTGTAAACATTGCACAGAAATAAGGACTGCAGGCTGCTAGGACAATACGATGGGCTTCAATCTCAACATCTTCAGCAACAATCACCACATCGCAGAGAAGCCGCTTGCTGTGGAGACACCAACAATCACAGTTTTGGAAAGTGTTCTTACACCGGGATTCCTATAAAGCACACTTCTGACAACATAGTGCTATCCATGAAAACAAAGTCACTTGTGCAATTATCTCGTTTGAAAGTGATGTCGTCATCTGTAATTCCTTCAAATGAGGTGAGTAGAAATTTAAAATGTAAACCTCTTACAGAGAACTGGATGAGGGAGAGACAAAGTCAAATCTTTCATTATTGAGAACTTGGGATGCGTCTTCTGTTGTATAAATAATTATATGAAACAGCATGGTTACTCAAATTTATTATAACAGGAGTATGGAGTAAAACCAACAGGAAAGGAATATAAAACTCTTATTGGTAGTTTCAAAAGACAGTCGAATCCTCCTCCAATTGTCGGCATTAATGATTGTGATGGACAAATGTATTTTAATACTGTCTCTAGGACTCTCTCAACTGTGTGACTTAGAACAATTTCATTAAAAAGCCCATTTCTTATATGTTATGACAATATTGGTTACCTGGGGAGAAACAATCAGGATATCTGAAGAGCAAATGACTTTAGCAATCCAAAAATAAAGATTCCATGATACGCAGTATAAAATTACTGTTTCTAGATCTAAATACATATGCAAAACAGAGAGGGGAGAGAAAAGGGCTAGGGACATTTTGTTATTCTTTGACTAATTCTGGGTTGAGGCCAAAGGTCATTTTCCACCAGTGGAAGAATGGGGAGCATTTTTTTAATTGATTTCTCCCTCCTACCACAGATTGCTGCCCCACAGATACTCCACGCTGTTCCTGAGGACCCTCTGCCCCGCAACATTTTCAGGAGTTCACTCTGCTGCAGCAGGAAGGGGGAGGCAGGGAAGTTACGTTCCACTGACAGAAGGAGGGTTTCCCATCCAGGCACTCACCAGTCCCCAGACCTGCTTCACTTCTGAAGGGCCACTGGGTTATCTCACCGTGTTCACAGGGTCAAACTGAAGCTAGTACACAAATTGACTTACACCAAGAAATAAAGAATCCTATAACATGCATAAAACTGCAAAACTTTGCTTTGCAGAAGCAGTTAAGTTCATGGTGGCTATTAAATAAAGCACTCTTTAAAAGACAGGCTCCGAAACCCATTCCACTTGGCTTTAACAGACCGCACGCCTGCTAACGGAAATTTCAGGATACGCTCTTGTGAATTTTATTGCAATGAGTAAATTTAAGAACCAAGTGTATAACAGGCCATTTTGGTGGAGAGACAGACAGACAGACAGACAGAGGTGTATCTGCAGCTTCTGCACAAGGTTTCTCCTCTGCAATTAAATGCAGGTGTCTTGATACCAGTAATACTCCATTATTTATTTTCAATTTTTAAAATTTGAATGGGATTAGGGGAAGAGTTCTTTTTCATTTGGTATGCTATAGAGAGCTCTTCTTTCAGCAGACCCTTTTCACAAAATACCCCAAACCTACTCTTACTAGTTTTAAGCCTTCAAGACTGTCCTCAAACCTGCAACTAGGCCACATGCCCTAACAGTGGGAGTAAGGAGGAGGAAATTAGTCAGTTGCTTTGGCCCAGGGAAATGTGGTGCTGTGGAGTGCTTCATGGCGCTAGGAAGTCCCTTGCTGCCTTGGCCGCCTCTTGAAAGGCAGGAGACGGTGAAGGGACTAGGTGGGTAGTAGCAGCAGTATCACCACGTTTTGTTTGGGTCCCTCTCTGTGCACTCTCTGAGCTGGCTTCAGCTGGGAGGGTGGGATAGAAGTCTAATAAATCAAATCAAATCATTATCTATATGGAGTTGTTGCACAAAGGGGACTTGCTGCTGCCGCTTAATTTAAGACATCCTGAACTGTCCCAGCAGCAGATACAGTGACCACTGAGTCAGAGGAGGCTAGCAGCCAAACAAGCTATCTCCTTTCCCTCCCCATTTGCCTTTCCTTCCCTTCCATTCATACCTGCCAGGACCACAATTTGCCCAGAACGTTTTTATTTATTTTATTTATTTTATTCAATTTGTATCCCACCCTTCCTGCCAAAGCAGGCTCATGGTGGCTTACATTAAAAGTTAAAATACAATAAAACACAAATTCAGTGCATAGCCAGCACCTCTGTACTCACACCAGGCCATCAGAACTACCCCAGCAGCCAAGCCTGTACCATACACGCACTGACTATAGAACGCCAGAGGGCCAGAAAGGGCAGTGTTGGTCAAGCTGTGAAGGAGCTGAAGTCTCCTGCTTTTCCTCATCACTGAGGAGGTTCATCACTTGAGCAAGCCACCTACTTACTCCAGCCTAACCAAGGGCTACCTGTGCTGCTTCTACCCTTTGTTAGGGGGAAGATGCAGAGAATCATGGCCACGATGGCAGCCTATCAGCCATACCAGGAACCCCAGACTAACTTAGCAGGCAGTAGCACCCACTGTTATTTATACAACCTTATCCCACCTTCTGTCCCTAACCAACATATGTCCTCACTGGTCTCCCCTTGTCATAATACCTAATGTTTCCATGGAACATTGCCTTGGCTAAAAGCAAACCAGTTCAAGGCTCTAACGCAAATGCCACAATTTAATTCTACAACAATTCAACAGCATTGTAGCAGATAGCTGAAAGCATAAATCCTCTACAAGCCCACAAGTAAAGAGACAACAGAGGCTTAAGGGCAGCTGTAGTCTGGTATGTTCAGAAAAGCATCACACACAATGCAAGCCATTAGCTTCCACTGAGAGCTGCTCTGTCACTCTCTCCCCCGTTATCCCCTACCACACACAAAAGGAATAATCTAATATTGTACCAACCCAATGCATCTTATACATAACTGAACCAACCAAGTGTTCAGGCACACAAACAACTCTACAATCACTTCCTCATGAATTGTGCCAGCAGAAGTGGAAGTTCTTTCTACTTCAGCAGAATGAGGAATGAGCAGGATGCTTCATTTTTCCCCACAGAACTCTGGTGCCCTTTAGATATTACAGCAGCACCACTGGAACCGCTGTTCTATGTGATGACCCCACAGCACTGCTGTAATATTTAAAGTCCTATCACCATGTGGGTGGAGCAAACTGCACAAGCCTTTACCAGGCTAGGATCTTCCAGGCAGGACTGGGCACAGCCATTCAGTGGTAACTAACGATAATGCATAACGGGTTCCATCCACATGGCAGCAACATACAAGCAATGCAATGAGGTGAACCCATGGTGGCTTCCACACCATGACTATACTATCTAAAGAGATTTTCTGATAGACTAACCAAGGAGGAACACGACAACTACCTCTGCAGAATGCTATACTCTGGTCAGGGCCAAACTTCAGTGTGCACAAGTCAAATGTATAACGCCACACCGTGATGTACAGGGGTCCCCAAACTTCGTAGCCTCCATGCATCTCTAATCAGTGCAATCACAAAATGAGCTCTACAGGAGGCAGAGCAAACCACAAAATGTCAAGAAGCGAGGTTATGCATAACTCTGATAGTAAGTCTTCTTCAACACTGCAGGAAGAAGCTCTGTTCAACTGGATGCCTTTTCAAATTAACGGATTGTTAAAAACATTTTCTTGCATGCACAGAGACTTAAATATACATATTGAGCTACATAAGAAACCCTCACCTGGCAATATCTGTCTTCATTTTGCAGGCAGATAACAACTTGTGCAAAAGGGAAAGGAAAACGCTGCTTCTCTTGGCTATATCCCCTTCTCTCATGAGCCCAGCCATTTTTAACCTGCACTATTACTTGCAACAATAATAGCTGAAGTAGAAGGGCTGGAGAGATCTTGCACAGGTGTATAGTGAGAGAGAGAGATTCTGACCAGATTTTGATAGGAACAGAAATGCTTTTGGAAAAGTGAACAAAATGTGATGTGGTGATGTTATTGTCCACCTCCACCTGAATTATATTAAAGAAAGCATTCAGATTGATGACTTCTACTGAAATTCCACTTAGGTGCATTTAGCACTTCAGCTATGAAGCCCTATCATGCTTAGTCCGCATCAAGTCCCACAGTGTTTTTAGAATATCACTCAGCTATTTGCACAGGTAAAGTACTTTACATAGAGCCACTGTCTGTATTATACCAAAGACATCAATCACCTGGCCCTGCACACTTTCTAAAAACATTTGGCAGGTGCCAGGAAAGGTACTAGTAGGCACCATGGTGCCCACAGGACTGGGGACCCTTGCTATAGTAGGTAAACAGCCCTCTGGAGCACTGGTGCAGTTTCACCTCTTTTCCTGAGCCACAGAGCAGGCAGCACCACAATGTGAAGAAGACGAGCGGGAGTATAGGTCTGACTATGCCATAGCCAGGGCAACAGGCACTACTGTTCAGCACAAATTGCCACTACCTGTTCAATATTCCCTTCTGAAGTCAAGACAGACAAAAAACTAGTTTTCATTGTGCACAGATTAAACTAATCCCATTCTATCAAGGTTAACATTCACACGGTCACAGTGTAAACTAGCTCCCACTTCATACACATTGATCACAATCATTGTGGCTGGAAACTTTTTTTTTAATTTTCCAAAGAACATTTAATAGCTGGAGAGGCAACCCCACTGCCAATCAAAGTATGTCTAGTTTTTGTTTGGTTTTTTTTTTCTTGTTTTTAAACAAACATAGGAACTCTTATAAAGGAAAAAAAACTACTTTCTACCTGAGTGTAACCATACTGCTGGCGTAAACACACAAGTTTTTAAACCATGGCAGGTGTTAACTAACTGATGTTGTGGAAGCATTCACAAACTCTCTGAAGTTGAGGTAGGTACATACCCATAAATGCAAAATTTAGGTGGATATAGTCAATCCCTCATTTGACAATATCATTTTGATAAGTTTTTTATGACTAGGCCTCTACAGAGAGACTCCTCTTACTTTAAGAAAATGAAGAAGAGTTGGATACCTGCCCTTCACTCGTAGTCTCAAAGCAGCTTACAATCATCTTCCCTTCCTGTCCCCACAACAGACACCCTGTGAGGTAGGTGGGGCTAAGAGCTCTGAGAGAACTGCTCCCGAGAGAACAGCTTTGAGAGAACTGTGACTGACCCAGGGTCACCCAGCCGGCTTCATGTGGAGGTGTGGGGAAGGGCTTCTAATGTCAACAGTGGGAGGGCTTCTAATGTCCTGCCCCCACTGGTGGACCTCCTGATGGCACTGGTATTTCTGGCCACTGTGTGATACAGAGTGTTAGACTGGATGGGCCTTTGGCCTGATCCAATATTGGCGTCTCTTATGTTCTTAAACCCACTTCTCCAGATTAGAGTACACCACCCTTAATCACTACACCAAACTGGCAAAGTGATTTTTTACTTTATCCAGAAGCAGAGGAAATTTTCCCTATCCAGATACATAATGTACTCTTGTTTCATGCTTCCGAGGTTTCTGTATACGAAGATTTTATGTGGAGCTTAGCATGTACACATTTTGTGCAATCCAGACAGACTTGTGTGCGTGTATATAAACACATACACTTGTTTATATGAAATCACCTCTCATTGCTCAGCATCTTAATACATTTCCAGACCATACCATACCCTGTCAATCTGCACACCTATGGAAAGGGCAAGTATCTTTTCAATGAGCAGTTCCAGTGCTTTGGAATCAGCAGCCAGAAGATGAGCTGAAAGTACCTTCACTGCTACAATTTTGCAGGGCTTGCTAAACTGTCCTTTTTTACAGGGTTTTTGTGGAATTCTTTTAGAATCATCCTTCTGCTCCATCGTCAATTATTCTGTTGGTATCTCTATTTCTTTACAATGTTTCTACCTTGATTCAACTGTCATGTTTATCATCTGCGATTGACCACAAACCTCCATAAACCAGGCAGGGTATAAATTCAAAAATAAATAAATATGGAGCGAGCAACACTTCATGATGCCTAAACACAAAACACTCTTCACTTACTACAAAAATGATATAGGAAACTAACCATCCCACATTTGGCAGAAGGCATGATGGTGTGTCCTGCAAGCTAACATGAACATTTTAATTGGTACATAAATGGGCTGGCAGTCAAACAGCATTGAGTGCACCCTGGCAATTTTCCCCCTCTCTCTGCAATTAGGTGTAGGTGTAATATTCCATTATTGCTTTTGAATAGGTTTCCCGTGTTGGAAACCTTGATTATGTGGAGATTTGTGCTAAGTTAAAAGAAAAAAGCCATTTTGTTTTAGAATGGCTTATCTTACCGACAAAAAAAATCATTCTGAAGAAGCTACTAGGAGTGAGGGGTTTTTTGTTTATTTGTTTTTGAGCCAAGAAACAACAGTTGTATGCAAAGGGCAGAAAACACAAAATTCTCCAAACTGATAATAGTACTTTTTCTTTCTATTAGTTGACCTGTAAGCCATTGTGATTTGTCAGAAAGCGTTCATCCTGTGTGGTGCAGTGGTTATGAGTGCCAGACTAGGGTCTAGGAGACCCAAGTTTGAATCCCCACTCTCCTGTGGAAACTTGCTGGATTACCTTGGGCCAGTCAGACACCCTCAGCCTATGAGGATGAAATCAAGGAGAGCAGAGCGAAGTAAGCTGCTTTGGTCCCTACTGAGGAAAAAGGCGGGGTACAAATGAACTAACTAAATAAAATAAAAATATGTTGCTTAAACAGAAGCTCCAAAATGGCTCACAATAAAAATGTAACAAACAAAACATAGCATACATAATGAATTTGAACAGTCAACAGCAAATGGGTAAAATCAGACAGAACCCAAGAAGAGGTCAAAAATCTGTAAGAGGCTTAAGCTAGCAAAAAAAAAAACCCTAATACAATGCAGTCAGCTAAAATATTCCACATAACTTGACTCAAAAGCCCTTGGGAACTGGAAGTACTCAGAGCAGAACTCTGGCTCAGTTCAAGTATTTCCTTTGAAAGTTCCTTGCTATTACCCCATGGCAGGCCTCTATGTCATAACCAGTGTTCCCTCTAAGCTGAGTTAGTGTGAGCTAGCTCACAGGTTTTTAGCTTCTGGCTTGCACATTTTTGTCTTAGCTCAGGAAGGAGGGCTCCAGAGCAAACTAATTTCTGCAGTAGCCAAACTGCTCGCTCACAACTTTAATGGCAGTCGCTCACAAAGTAGAATTTTTGCTCACAAGACTCCACAGCTTATAGGGAACATTGGTCATAACAGTAAAGTTCTGCACCAAGGGGTTATCTGAACCACAGAAATTCTTTCCACACCAACTTCAGCAGCCCCAATGAAGGGGAAATACAGATGTGGAGAATACCCATGTGATGGGAAACTTTAAGCGCTATTGGAACAATCAGGCCTCAAAAGCAAACGCTTTAATCGACCTTTTGTTTCTATTTTTTAAGTAAAACTCAAGCTTAAACACCGACCAGTTCCAACTAACAAATGTGTGACATGTGCAAGGTGATTAAATCATAACTCAAAAGAGGTACCTCCTTAATTCATTCATGACTTTGAATGCCTTTCCCATGTGACAAGGATTGATGGTCACAGTTCGCTGGTCCTTATCTTCAGCTGGCTCAGGTGGTTCCGGGCACCTCTTAATGCTGAAGACAAGAAGAAAATGTAGTGGACATTTATCAGTTTTACTTTATTCTCTCAAGATCTGGAAACAGACTGACAAAATATGACAGAACAATTCATACAAAACCACTATCTCAGTCATGCTATCTATCTCAAATGTTCACAGGGCTTTATCTGGCATAAGCAGCTGTCCACATTTGTGAACTGTAATTAGAATACACTTTTAAGATCTTAGCTATGCTGAACTACATGCCTTCTATGTATCTATGTGAAATATGTGCTAGGAATACAGGAATAAATTAATAGGTGAACTGAGATCAGTATTTGCAAATACTGGACGCAGGCTTCTAAAAGCTACATGAGACCCACACATATAATTCTACCTACTTCCAAAAAATTAAGAAAAAAATTATATTGTCTCAGATTTAAAATGCAACAGCATAATCCCACACTCGGTTTACAACTGATCTATTTACAGCAGCCTAAAAGCACTGCTTTCTTAATTCAGGGGGCCCCTGCCACCAAGCCGGAGAACAAACTTACATTACAAGAAAGCAAGAACAACATTTTTTTATTACAAGTATGAGCCTTTGAAGTCCTCTGACTGCCCTGATCCCTCCTTCTTTACTCCTCCCACTAACACATCACTCAGACACTGAAGACTTCTGAATTCAGAGCAAGACGTACTTTGTTGCAACTTCTGTACCACTAACTCTGGTTTAGTTTATTTTATTTATATCCTGCCCTCCCCGCAAGCAGGCTCAGGACGAGTAACAACAAAAGTTTTTTACAGAACCATTAAACACAGATTATCACAATAAATTACTTTAAACCATTTAAAAGGTGGCAAAATCATACATTAATGTATAAGGGTTCCAGCAGTACTAACAGATGGCAAAGCAAAGAGTCACAACAGAAGAGATACTAACATCTCTTTACATGGGCAAATGTAATAGGGCAGGTTTCAGCAAGGGAGGCTCTCCAAGGGACATATGGGGGGAGATGGTCCCTTAGATATGTTGGTCCCAGGCCACATAGGGCTTTAAAGATTAATACCTTGAAACGGATCCGGTATTCAATTATTTCATGCCTACAGATCAGGATTGCAACCAGGATTAACACAGGATGGTTTGGAATCCTGGTTTGTAGGCAAGAAACAAACAATACTAACTTGGAAGCAATAACGAACTATGGTTTGCATGAACAAAAAATTGCTCAATATCCAAGCTGGGCTTGAGGGAAGGGAGGGGGAAAGCATGAGCACTAGGGGACTTCCAATGCTCATTCTCGTAACAAACCACAGGGTTGCTGATATATCTGACTGCAGCTCCTACTATGTGCTCAAAAAGCAGCCCACGTGTCCTTAGCCAGTATTTCAGGGCTGTGTGGAGTTTAGTTAAAGCCTACATCAACTGTGTTTAATCCAAAATGCATAGTTACTCAGATTCAAAATATTTTAGTAATCCAAAAGACTGGTTGTAGATCTAAAGGCAATACCATTCCTCTGCTTAGCCCAGAAACATACATAAAATCCTGCTAAACCAGTTCCCTCACTAAACAAAAAATACACTGAGCTGAAACATCAACTTAGCTGTATGTAAACAGTTCCTCAAAGGAGAATGCTAACTGCACCATTTTCTAGAGAGACCTCATTTAAATAAGACACCAGTTTAAAAAAAGAATTTACCCATGTGGATACATTCTTGTGACTGTTGTCACAGTTAAATGGGTCACCTTGCCTGCAATGGTCAAATTATTGTATCAGGAATATGTGGACTGCAGATATAGCAGCTGTAGGGCTCTACCAACGGAGCTTCACATTTCCACTGGCCTTCAACTGGTGACAGATCTCTGATGTGGTAATGCTGCAAATGGAGGCAAAATGACCCAGCTTACACAAGTAATTTTGCAGAAAATGCCACACTGGTAAGTTTTTCATCAATCAATATATTTAATTCTCAATGTGGCCTCGTCTACCGACACTTAAATTCAGAGACTGGAGCCATAAAACAGGCAAGATAAATCTTTCAACAAACCTGAAAAATGCCCCAAGTTTAAAGAAAAATCTGAAATCTTTAAAAATATACATTGGGGAGGGGATTAATACAGAAAGCACAAATTATGTAGTAAAGAAAAAATTAGTTATTTGGAAAGAAACACTCTCATACATTTATAACAGAACTAAAGGAGAATATTCAGATATCAAGTAATAACCATAATACTGAAAACGCTGAACCAGTTATCAGTATATAATCGATAACATTATAGCATATAATGGATAACATAGAATGGATAACATTCGGCATGTTTAAACAACATATGGTTGAAAATGTATTGAATATGTTTGCAGTATAACCAAAATTATCGTCATCTAATGCTGCAGATTTCCTTAAATAAAAGTCTTCAGACTATACAACTTGACTGAGTAAAACCTTGCCTTAAAAAGAATTCCACTCATTTCAAAACAGAAGTATTCTATAGGAGTGTTTCTTCCCCTAGGAATCCCTGAAAATTCCAATTTTTATTGGAAAAAATTTAAGTGCTTGGAAAAAACTATTTCCCCTCAAAGTTCCCAGTTTTCTTCCAGACTTACACACCTTTATTCCCTGCATTTCTGTCTCTTTCCCCCCCTCCATCCAGTGCAGTGTTTTAATTTTCCCATAGGAATAAATGATACTAATTTACTTATGTAAGAAAAAGTGAAGAGATGATTTCCAGAAACCATTAAAGCAAAAACTAAAGCTATTAACTAGTCTCTTGAGCCATTAAACATCAAGCATGCTCCTCCAAATTGCATGTTTCTCTTCCATGTTCACTCTTAAGCACACTGTCAAACACAGGGGCCCGCAGTCTTTGGGATCACCAGTACAGCCCATGGCAATCAGAAACAGTTCAATATCCAAGCAGCCACATGGGCCACCAAAGTAGAAGAGGGCGCACACATAGATTGGGAGGTGGCAAATGGCGTGACTTGCAGCTGAGAGAAAAGAAGTCCCAGTGGAGGGATTCTGAGGAAGCGTAGCAGACTGGAGTTCAGTGGCAAGTGATATTTTTAGAAACTAACCTTGGACAATAGTGGAGCCCATCGTTTTTTTGATGAAAACCCATGGGCATCTGCTGAATGAGTTTGGCCCTCCAACTCATTTGATGCCCCTGCTCTAAAGTATGATGGAAGATTGGCACAAAAGAGTGGGCATCTGGTTTTTACAGAGAGAAAATCAGTTTTCATTCAGCATTGCTAATGCTTTGAAAACGTCATGGCTTCATTTATTTCTTACTGTGCACTTTTTCCTTCTGCTGCCAATCTGATTATTCATAGAACTGCACAAATACTGAATGTACCTTGCCTTGCAAGGGTTTCATTAAAGTCAATGCACAAAACATTTCTCCTTGACCCAATCTCCCTAGTTAAAAGTGGCAATTTGAAAACCAACATGCTGGGCTCCATTTGTACACTGCTAGCATACAAGCCTGCCTGTTTCAAAAAGCCTACCACTTTTAACACCACCAAGCCTAAGGAACAGCCAAGCCAATTTCCAACCTTGGCTGACGCAAAGGTACAACAGCATCATCCAGAGAGGCTGACTGGAAAAAGGCAAGACCAGAACAGTACATCATGCAGAGATGTACCAATCAGCCTTCTCTGTGGGTGGGTGCTTCGGGCTCACAGCAGCCTTTAATTAGTTGTTTCTCTCACCACACTATGGTGCTCTGGCACACAATTTGGAAATTATTGTACTGTTTATTTCACAAATGCAATATGCTTTGAACTTGAAGATCCTTTTTTTTCAAGGGGACAATCGTTGCTAATTGTGTGCTCCCTGCTTTTCCCAAGCAGTGAGAAGTTTCAGGACCATGATCCCTAGTTGGTTCCCGTTTGTATGAAAGTGTGTGGTGTGGTGGAAAGTGCCATCAAGTCACAGCTGGCTTTTGGCAAACTTATAGGATTTTCAAGGAAAGAGACGATCAGAGGTAGTTTCCCACTGCCTGCCTCTGCATCATGGCCCTGATATTCCTTGGAGGTCTCCCCGTTAGCCCAAGCCCCCACTTGCCACTACATAAAGGATGGTACCCAGGCCAGGTTAGGGCCAAAGTTGGCATAGGGCAAATATAGCCCTCTCTTTGTGCAGTGCCAACTAGTCCAGCCATGTGCTCAGTACAGTCTCTCTGATGCAATCAGCTATCACTTCAGATACAGCCTCAAGCAGACACGTATCTGCCATCAGAAAGGACAATGTATCCACTCCGCATCTCCAGACTGTGCAGGTCGATACTGGGAACACCCTGGCCACAGCCTACTGTCGTTAATGGAGCTAAGACACTGCAACGGCTCAATGCCTTGCCAACAAATGCTTCCCTTCCCCAATCTGGAGTTCTTTTGTCCACAACCCCTCTAGACCCATTACCAAACATCCCGGCCCATCATGGACCATTTCCCCATTGTGTCCACTGCCCCAAAGGGACAATTTTCCTATAGCAGGACTCCACAAACTTGGCCATCTTTGGTTTACTCTCCTGGGACGCATACTGGCCGGATCCCCCATCTCTCTTGGGTCTTCTCAGATGTGCTTGCCGGCAAGCACTCTGCTTCTCTACACCAAGGATTCTTCTCTTCAGAAGGTAGTTATACCCCCTCATTCTCACTGCTTCACCCTCTTGTCATTGATCTCTTTGAGATTGCTTCACCTCTTTATTTCCTAGCTCTCTGGTGAATGTGTGTGTGTGATATTCCATTGATTAGCTGAGTGTATTAGGGTTATATTTTTAATAAGTTTCACAAAAGACATTTCTTTTTTTCTTTTTTTTTAAGCCCCCGGAGGGGATTTTTTATTGATTTTTATACACTACAAAAACTACAACAGAAAAGAAGGGAAGGGGAAACTACATATACAGGAGAAAGTAAAGTACCTATTACTAACTAAAACCCAAGACAGGAGATCCTCCAACTAGCTTAGATACATCAAGTCTTCTCATCATTAATCCCTTTATAAACTGAGTCAAACATTTAGCCCTTTTCCCTTAAAGTTTAAATTTAACTGTCTAGTAACAGTACCCCAATCATCCCAGAACCAAAGTTCTCAAAGGCACAATTCAGAGTCCTTCAGCCTTTACGTCTTCTTTTCCCTTCTCTTCCGCAACTTATAAGGACTTTTTGGGGCTGCTGACCCTTGCTCAGACAGAGAGTCCTCTCCGGAAGAACCAGTTTCCAGCTCGCCACTGGACTTGCTGTCCTCTTCTTTTTTCTCGTCCTCTGGCCTTCCCAGCTGATCCTTTAGGAATTCTTCAGCTTTCAGAACAGTGCCAATCTTTTCTTTTTTGTCTTTAATCTTAAACGTTACGCCTTCTGGAAATAGCCATTTATATCCAATTGAGTTTGTTTGAAGAAAAAGCACAAGTTCTTTATATTTTTTCCTGCGTTGTCTTGCTTCAAATGGAATATCTTTTAGCGTTCTGATGATATTCTCCTGCTTTCAGGGGTGTTGCAGCAACCGCTTTCAGGATAGCATCCCTGATGTGCCTCTTCAAGAATCTTACTACAATTTCCCCAGGCAGATTATTTTTCTTTATATATCCTGAATATGATCTGTAAGCCACATCCATATCGTTGAGCAGCGATTCCGCCTTCATTTCTGTTGCTGGGGCTAGTAGCTCATTCATCAGTTCTTTAAGATTCTCCCCTCTGTTCTCTGGCACACCCTGGAAGTGCAGGACCATGTTGGCCTTATCCATTTGGACTTGCAGCATTTGATCTTCCAAGGAAGTTTGTTTCTTTTCCAGCTTCTGCACTTTCTTCTTCACTTTCTACGTAGTTGCAGCCACTTCCTTTACCTTCTTTGCATCTTGCTTCATTATTTGTATTAAATCGTTTATTTGCGTTTGTTGTGCAGTAATCCCTTGAGTAACCACGGACATCTGTTCTTTGAAGTTATTCAGCTGTTCCAGTAGAGGGCGCATGTAGTCAGCTACAGCCTTTGCCGTCTCACTGGTAGTTTCCGGCTTTGGACTCTCCAGTTTCGTTTTCAAAAGTCTTTCTTTGTCCCTCTTCCCCGCCATCTTTTTTGTTTGTTTACTTTCGCAAACTTTTTAAAAGTCTCTGAATGTGTGCTTGACCACTTAGCCTCGCTTGGGTAAGTACTTTTAGGCAGTTTTCTTCGCGTTTTCTTCCGCTCCCCCCCCCTCAATCGCTCAAAAATTATTGCGCATGGGAGGCGTCCCTCCCCCGCTCGCTTTTTTCTCCCGTTCAGTGGGGTGGGGAGCTATCTTTTCCTCTTGAAACGCTACAAAATCGACTCACTTTCATAATCGGTCATTCGACCTCGCTTTCATTTCGTTTCCGCTGCGTGATCTCCTTCGCTCGGCCTGGTCAGCGTCGCTAAGCCCATTCGGTCTCGCAGCACGGAGAACCGTCGGAACAAAGAGGTGCCTCAATTCTCAGGCATTCCGCCCTCGAAGAGGCAACCTCTTGAAAGTTCCATGGCCAGGGAACCTTCACCGGGCCCCTGGGGGGGGGTTGCGAGCCTGCGCACCCCCTTCTTCGGCTGGAGCGCAGCTTCACCCCCGGGAGGTCCAGGAGGTGAGTCTGCTAGCGCTCCGCCATAAACCGGAAGTCCCACAAAAGACATTTCCTTGTCATCTGTGCAGCTCCGAGAGGGTTCTGACTCTGGTATAGTTGGAGTACGATCCCTATCTTGCACACCTATTAAGCAAACGGTCTCTTAGGTAATTCCCCCATCATACTCAGACCAAGTCCCAGTGTTGCAGCTAACATCCCATCCAAATACTAGCCAGGACTGGCCCTGCTTGGCTTCTAAGATGTGATGAGATTGGACTAGCCTGGGCTATCCAGGTCAGGGCTCTCAGACGGTACTGGAGACTTATTGTGTTTTTCTAATATTTGTTTTATTTACAAATTTAAAGGTAGAGTATTCATGGGGGGCAAAAAGCACTCTGCTACAACAGCAGATCCATTATCTGACATTAGATCCCCAGAGAGATCCTGTAAGGGATTTCTCCCTTCAGCCGATGCACATCTATTTCTCTCCTCCTGCCTTTCAAACCCTGCCCTTTCTTCATACATACACTCATTCCCTTCGGGTTCACAGAGCTATCAGGATACCACCTCCCAACAATTTGTGCCCATCAAGGAAACATCAGCTGGCTACTGGCCACTAACCTAACCAAAGGATGGTCACTCAATAGCAATGACATAATTATTGTAGAATAAGCCCATGGCCCCTAGACACATACAATCTTTTTTCTAGTTTGGTGTAGTGCTTAAGAGCGCAGAATCTAATCTGGGAGAACTAGATTTGATTCCCCACTCCTCCAAATGCAGCTGCTGGTGAGACATTGGGTCAATCATAAGTTCCTTCAGAGCTGTTCTTGAAAGGGCTCTCAGCCCCACCTAACTCAAAGGGTGTCTGTAGTGGGGAGGGGAAGGAAAAACCACTCTGAGACCCCTTTGAGTAATGAAGGGTGGGGTATAAATCCAATCCCCCCCTCTCCTTCTTACAAATGTGTAGCTCTTGTTACTGCCTTATATGGTACAGAGTGCACTGTGCCCAGTTAGTTTTATTGGTTATCTGACAACAGTTTATCATCTCTCTTGGTCCCCAATAAGGTTTGTTTGGGGGAAATAAAAGCTTATTTGAGAAAGGATGGGAACACACGTACCTTACATCAAATGACATATTATGCCAAGAACCGAAGGGCTGCTAATTTGATCACAGAAAGTGGGGTGTTAAACCCTTTCTCACTGCCATTTCTTGTGCCACATTTGTAGGTCCCTCAGAAATTAAATACGTTTAAACAGATTATTTATATCAGGAAAATACCACAGGGAAGGGAAAGAATAAAATTGCCTCAGACTTTGTACCACTTCCCCAACCGAATTAACAGATCAGCTCACTGCTACATTAAAGGGGCTTTTTTGAAAGATCAGTCTCAGATATCTTGGCATAATGCCCATTGCTGTAGCCTTTTAGAATACAAGCATGACCCTTGGATCCAAAGCAGCATTTCTGGTGGCTGATAAAAAACAGGGTCAGTTCAGATTTGGCTTTGTTTGGCAAAGTCAGCCATTTTGGAAAAAACCCACCCCGGCGATGGTGAATTTGAAATGATGGTATTTAACATGCTTAAATCATACACAAATTAACCTTTTTTTATAATAACTTAAATGTAATAAAATGCATGTGACCAAGTGAAAAAATTAAAGCTAATAAAGCATAATTCATAGAGTGAATTTCTTTTTTTTACAAATTTATTTATGATTTTCCATTACAAAAAAACATAATAATATTTATAATTTTCATTACAAAACCACAAAAAGAAAGTAAGCATAAAAATAAAAACCAAATAGGAAAGTAACAATATTTTGTATACGAAATATATTTATGGAGTTACGCATTTTCCCCCAACTATTTATTAACTCTAAACCATCTTTTTTGAAAAGCCTTATCCTCTTTACCTGAAAGAATCATGTTCAATTTGTCCATGGACACAGAATGAATTTCCAATGCAAGGATTCTGGAAAACGTATTCCAAAGGACCACCCCATTCATAATGAGAAGCAATTGTAACTTCCAAAAACATAGGGTTACCAGGTCCCCCCTGGCAACAGCAGGGGATGGGGGGGTAGGGTTATCTGATCCAAGTTGGGAAACTCTTGGAGATTTGGGAATGGAGCCTGGGGAGAATAGGGAGCTCAGGGGGGTACAATGCCATAGAGTCCACCCTCTGCCACAGAGTCCACCATCCAAAGCATCCATTTTCCCCAAGGGAACTAATCTCTGTTGTCTGGAGATGAGCTGTAATTCCAGGGGATCCCCAGATCCCACCTGCATGCTGGCATCCCTAGTGTAATTTTTAAACGTTTCAATAATAATATTTATTATTTCCAAGTACTTATTAATTATGTTGATTTCTCTATAGTGTGAGATTATCTCAAAATGACATTTGCCACAAAACAAAAACAACAAACCCAAGCTTTTGGACTGTACAGCAGATCAATCATGCAGCAGTAACAGCATTCCAAGTCGGGAATGATGGTGTGATTCGTCAGTATAAAAGAATTGAAAAACTTCAAAGCACAGCAAGAGTGAAACAGAGCGATCAGTCTGATGTTGCCAATTATGCTGGTGTTGCTCAGCACAGACTGGGGTCCCAATTGGTGCTTGGCCATTTGAAGTAAATTTCAACTACCCTATGTAATTGAAAGGAAGGCTAGTTTTTCCTCTGCACACATGCTGTCAAGAAAATGAGGCGGCAGTCTTAAATTCATGTACATTACAGTTATGTACAATGTTTGGGTTTTTTTTTTAAAAAAAGACCTTTGTCTAAAAGTTTTAGGGGGATCATCTTACATTCAGGGTTGTCATCCTTTCAGGTTAATACAGTAATTCAATTCTGGTCCAGAGCACGGTCACACAATGGAATTTCCACACTTCTGAAGGCAGTAATGGGTTTGTTAAGCTGAGATAGCTTTTTTCTACAAAACACTGAAGAACCTATTGCCTTTGAAGTTGTTATAATACAGGTAGACACTGTAATGACAGTTAAAAGCATATATGACAGGCACGGGCCAGGAAGTTTGGCAAAAAGATTTCTTGACAGTCAAAAGAAAACACAGATCATTCCCAGGAACCATTTCTCAACATTGGGGGGGGGGGGGGGGAGAGAAAAAGGGTGCTGCTTCCAAACAGAAGGAACAGGGATGCCACCATCTGAATCTGCTCTCAGGAGTGTTCATCGACTGTCAGTCACAAAGAGGGGCACAAGCCTCTTTTTTCCAGAGGGATGATTATTATTACAGAACTAGACATGTCAATTGTACTCTCTACAAACCCATGAGTGTAGCTGTTATTGCAATCCACAGCCCAGAACTTACTGTGGCTGCTCAGCTTCCAATTTGTATCATGCCCAAGTTGTTCAAGTGCTGAAACAGATGGCAGCCAGGGATGGCTTTCTTGTTTGAAGACGTCTTGACCTCATCCTGGCTCATGAGAGAGGGTAAACTGTTGTCAGGCAAAGTCTGACATAGTGAAGCACCTATCAGATTTTATCAAAACAGGTAACACTTTACCTGACATCATTTCATAGAATCATAGAGTTGGAAGGGGCCATCTAGTCCAACCCCCTGGCCAATGCAGGACCAGACTAAAGCATCTCTGACAAATATTCATCCAGCCTCTTCTTAAAAGTTGTCAGTGAAGGGGAGCTCACCACCTCTCTAGGCAGCTGATTCCACCTTTGAACTACGCTGACTGTGAAAAAGGTTTTCCTGATATCCAGCCGATACTTTTCTGCATGTAATTTAAACCCGTTGCGTCGGGTCCTATCCTCTGCTGCCAACTGGAACAGCTCCTTGCCCTCCTCCAAATGACAGCCTTTCAAATATTTAAAGAGAGCAATCATGTCCCCCCTCAACCTCCTCTTCTCCAAACTAAACATTCCCAGGGCCCTTAGCCTTTCCTCGCAGGGCTCAGTCTCCAGACCCCTGATCATCCTCACCACTCTCTTCTGCACCCTCTCGATTTTGTCCACATCCTTTTTGAAGTGAGGCCTCCAGAACTGCACACAGTACTCAAGGCGCAGCCAGACCAAGGCTGTAT
>NW_015167563.1:218655-223278 GCF_001447785.1 Gekko japonicus
GTCATGGGAAACCTTATCAAAAGCTTTACTGAAATCCAGGTAAATCACATCAACAGAGTTCTCACGATCCAGTAAGCTCGTCACACAATCAAAGAAGGAAACCAGGTTGGTCTGACAAGGTCTGTTGGGGACAAAACCATGCTGACCTCCTTGGATCACTAAGTGGTCCTTCAGATGCTTACAGATTGACCCCTTTAAAATCTGCTCTAACATCTTCCCAGCAATAGAAGTCAGATTGACCGTCCTATAGTTTCCCGGGTCATCCTTCTTCCCTTTCTTAAAGATCTGTTTGTGGCATTGTCATGAAACTTTGCAAGGAGACAATCAAGGCCTCGTTACTCTTTCTTGCATGTGCTAGTTGCAGAATTGGGTCATTTGTGAATTAAAACTGAAAATCACATTGTGAGATATAGCATGAGATATAGCATGCAAAAAGTTCAGTAGTTACTGTCTTCAGCCTTAGTGACCATAACATTCAAACATATCAGCAGGTATATGCCAAGTTGGTTTCTTGCCAAGCACAGTGAAACAGGATGCAGCAGTCCAATGAACTGATGTTGTTTGTCATTTGAGGTAGGTTATCACAAAGACAGCCTGAAGAGTATGAGAGAAGTGAGGCATGGGTATGAGATTTAAAGTGACTCAGTCAATACAGCTGCCTACTAACTGGCTCCCATTCCTGAAGAGCTGATGAAAAATCAGAGCAAACTGTTCAACTTTCTTGATATCATAGCTGCAATTACCTCTTGAACCACATGTGGAAAGCTAGTCATTTCCAATGTCAGTCATTTTGACATGAGGAATGTGGCTCCACGCAACCATGAAGAAAGAGACTCAAGAACAGTTCCCCATGCATGAAACGCTGCTTCCTACAAGCTGCTTCCTACAAGCTGCTGCTGGAGAATCCTGAACAGAACCAACAGTTCTAATGTCAGACCCTGTTGTTTCATTTGTTCTGCAGACTCCCACTGAGCAACTGGAGCTGGCCTCTGGTACCGGAAAGAACTTCGGATTAATACTGAATTGCAATTGAAGGAGGAGCAATGTCATGAAAATGTTCATCAGCACTAAAAAGAATCCTTACCTCTCAGTAATTTCAGGGATCATTGTGAAAGGGCTGAGAAACAAATAGATTTTTAGAATTCTTAACAAGAAGCACTGCATTCATGCATCTTTAGCAATGTCAACATACAGCAAAACCAGACTGGCATCATCTCATGTCAAATATGCAATCCTTGATTGGTTTGAATTACTTTGAAGAGAAAAATGACTGCCAAACCAGTGGCAAAGGTAGGGGAGGGGGGAAACAGAAGAACAGCTGCAAAAAGTAATTAAAAAACCAGGGGCATCACTACCGACATTACAAAAATCAAACCTGAAGAATATTCAGCTCAGAGTTACTTTAAACACACAACTGTTTGTGGCATTGCCATGAAACTTTACAAGGAGACAATCAAGGCCTCATTACTCCTTCTTGCATGTGCTAGTTGCAGAACTGGGTCATTTGTGGAATAAAACTGAAAATCACATTGTGAGATATAGCATGAGCTTTCCAAAATTTCAAAGGCACATTAATTTACTTTCAACATCAAACAGAAGGGAGCTCAAGCAGTGGTTAGACAACAGCAAATACTACCTTGAACTGATGTATGGCCGCAACAGTGATAACATGTCAGCAAATGAAGAGATGAAAGTGTGGCTTTCACAAGATAGATACACTGAATAGATTTCACCAAAGACAAACAGGCACTATCCTGTGTGGCAGCCACAAGACTGCTTACATGGGGGGAAATCACTAGTGAAGAAACAGATTTCCCCCCTCAATCAGCATGGAGCTAGAATCAGAGAAACAGAAGCTGAAATCTCACTGGATTACTCTTCCATGGGCTCAGATCTGTTTCCATGTGCCATGGATGCATGCAGGTGTTCTGGAAATGGTTTGTCAAAAGAATGAATTGCCAGTGCACATATCTGTATTCATATATAGGTAAGCATCACCCATTATGGTATGTAGTATGTGCAAACACACTACAATAATACACATGTGCACATCATTACAGCTGTTAATGCCAAGGTCACCTTAGGGCTATTCATTTGATTTTTCATTTTGACTTTTGGGAATGTTCACAACAATGTATTCAAAATCCATCACCTGAGTAGTCATTTTGGCAAATTGCCAAAGCGGTATTTATTTATTTACTTATTGAACAGAACAGAAAACCTTTATTGGCATAACTATTTACTTATTTATTTATCTAGGGATTTTTATCCCACCCTCCCCAAACGGGCTCAGAGTGGATCACAGCAAATCGAGTAAAAGACTTGGTAGCAGCAATATAAATCTGTTGGGACAGCAAGGTAGAATCAGATGGGCCTTTTCAGCAGGTTGGGAACTAAAGCAGGGAGGCCGACCTGAGATGGACGCCTGCCACCTCAACCGAAGGCCTGGCAGAACCAGAAATGGTCATGTCATTAGAAAGGGCAAAATACTTGAGATGGCAATGTATTCACTTATATATATATATGAAGTGATATATATCAGCCTTTACATTTGCAGGACTAATCTTTTCCTTGAGAACTTCTAATGAGTGGCTCTAGAATTATTCAATAATTGCAAAAGACAAGAATTATCAAATTAGAAATACTATTAAAATTGTTGCACTTGGAAATTATTTTAATTGATTTTATTTCTTCCACTATTAAAAACAGTCAAATCAACAGACTTCCTTTAACTCCCTGGATAAGCTGTGCTAGGGAACATAGATATATACACCATACCCTGGCAGTCTCTCTTACCTACTGTTATTATGCTTCTAAAATAATCATAGAGAGAAATGGTTAAGCAAAACATGTTTTAAGTAAATTAACACTAGTTGACATCAAGAAGCCCAACAAAAAGAGTGAAGCCCTTTTTGTTGTAGCATCTAGTACAACAAAAGAATTGTTCCGTTTTGACATGCAAAAAATTCTATACGGTTCATGTCACATTAGAAGAATGAAGAAGATCGGAGTAACTCTGCCAACTGATTTCTAGATAATGATAGACCACCAATAAACTTCTATTTTGGGCTCAGCTTTGTTTCCGATCAGCAGATATAGTTAACATACAAACTTTGGTTCCAGGCCCTTCTCTGGATAAATCTGACTTAATGTACCTTAATCCCATTCATTTACCTACTATTTGCATTGGACAAAACTGGAAGATGCAAAGCAGAGGCCCTTTCCAAGCAAACCTTCTATGACTTGAGCTCAACGAAACAACTCACGAGGGAGAGATCTGTAGTCAGAAAGCTTCCCATAAAAAGCAATGAACCTTCTCCCTCATTAACTAACATCAAGCAGCAAAAAGCAGTAATGCTTACAAGCCTGCCTGTCCACATCTAGCTGTATATTACAGGGTAGGACGATGCAAACTATTTGCCTAGAAGAAATGTGCCAGTTTCTTCTAAGTGCCTCATAGGACCAAGGCTGGTATGGTTGTCCTGTCACAGGTGCCACTGTCTAACATGTACTAAAAGCAGTTACTACAACACCTTGGAAAACTGGAAGCATTTGGTAATTCAAGTGATCTAGATCTTGTAAACCTTCCTCTGCTTTCCTCTCTTTGTCACTCCCATTGGCAAGACTTGTCCCTGCCAAAAGGACTTTACGGGCCTCTTTTTTGCTTATGTTATTCTGTAAAGAGCCACCAAAGAGCTGGGGCAGCACTGTAGCTAAGAAACTGAGCTATGAAACAAGAAATCCTTGGTTTGAATTTCAACCATGAACTTACTTAGACAAGCCACTTTTCCTCAGTTCAGCTCCCCTGTCCCTGCCCTACAGTGCACAATTAAGAGGAGGAAGAGGAGAATAAATAATAATAGCCTACCTTTCAGAGCTCCTGCAAAGGTATACAACAAGAATGCTTCTGAAGTGTTCTGAACACTCTGCAGAACTACATAAGTGCTATTACTATATTATTTGTTATGTTAACAGCACTGGGTGGGGGGAACCCCAACTTCTGTTAAGAGTCCTGGTCTCAGGCTCCAAAGTGAGGATGCATAAAGTACTGGAGTTTCTAAAACTTTCAGATTCTGGTTACTACCTGAGAGTAAAAGAATGCATCTCTTCAGTTCATCCCACCACCTCTTCCAATCCATTTCCTGCGTGCACTGTCATTAATTTCTCACAAACTAGAGCAACAGGAAAAACCTGGCATGTTTACTCAGAAGTACAACTCCTTCATAAGTATCCTCAAGATTTTAGCCTATGCTTACAAGGGTCCCATGGCACAGCACAGATGCTAGATCTCTGTTGTTCTTTAACTCCAAACACAGGAACAGAGATCTACCTCTCTCTGACAGTTCAGAAGACAGCAGGAAGCCCATTAAAATTACCTTGGTAATCCAAAACCCTCACAATATTTCCATTTCTGAGCTTTAAATCTGCTAACGGTTTTCTTACCCTCTCCGCTCTAGCACTTTTTACCATTTTAGTTTTCACAAATTCCGTGTACATCGTTCAGTAGATTCTAAGTGATGGACTTTGTGAGAGCTCTCTCTTATTAAATGTAATCCCATATGCCAAACCTCTCTCACACACACAAAATTAACAAGTTTCCTTCCTTCTTACAGACTTTTCTCA
>NW_015167563.1:223619-242398 GCF_001447785.1 Gekko japonicus
CCATGCCTGTCTCCCTGACACTCAAGGTTGTGGTTTACCCCCTCTGTCCTGTATTCTGCAGGCAGACCAAGTCAGATCTCTTCTGGAAGAAGAAGAAGAAGAAGAAGAAGATATTGGATTTATACCCTGCCCTTCACTACCTGACGGCTTAAAATCTCCTTTCCCCTCCCCTCCCCACAACAGACACCCTGTGAGGTAGGTGGAGCTGAGAGATGTCTCTTGAGAACTGCCCGTGAGAGAACAGCTCTGAAAGAACATGTGACTGGTCCAGGATCACACCAGCAGCTGCATGTGAAGGAGTGTGGAATCATACCTGGTTCTCCCATATTAGAGTCCGCGTTCCTAACCACTACACTAAACTGACTCTCTGAACAAACTGACTCTCTGACTGAACAGTGTCCTCAGGTCTAGATAGTGAGGTTTGAGAATACTGCCAGGAGCTGGCACACAACCTTGCACCTAGTGGTCTGTTTGATCCAGCAAGGCAGTTTGACCAAGCGTAAACCTAAATACACTAGTTGGTAATCAGGATCAACTGCACTGCTAGCAGGTGTTGAGCTGCTGCAGCTGTTCCTCACTTTGGCCAGGATCCCGTGAGGAAGTACTATGCTCAACACTCTGGATATACAGAGAGGTTATCTGCAGCCAGTCAGGTATTTCACCTCATTTTTGCCATCTCAGCCTGGACCTTCCACCGCCATCATTCCTGCAGAGTGGAAGGGGGTTCTGAGGGGCTGCAGGCCTGTGCTTGAATCTTGCCTGGTGGAGGGCTAGCAGCTGACTCATGGGCCAGTGGCAAGGCTGTCCTTGTAGGGCCTAGCAGTATGGCTTCTGGTGCAGCTGGTATGTCCTTGGCAGGTGCTGGTATATTCCTGTCAGTCACCCCTGCCATGCTGGGCTCTCCCTGGTCCTTTATTATATTATATTATATTATATTATATTATATTATATTATATATTATGAGAAAGGCCTGCCGCGGACAGGAATGCGACGGGCCCTAGGAATGAAGAGGGTGACGCGGGGGCCTCAGAAAGGTTGCACAGGGGCCTCAGAAGGTCTTTCCCTGCCCGGTCACCGCGGGCAGTGAGCAGGGAATGGTTGTGCGGGGGCCTAAGAAGGGGCGAGATACCGTGGGCAGCCAGCTGACCGGTGCAGCACCACCATGGTCATCCTCGGCGTCCCACACATCCTGGCCACGGAGCGGTCATCATCTTCGGTGGCGGTGTATGCACTGAGGACAACACGCTGGCCACCAGATGTGTGGGCGGGACTGAGGCCACGCGGCCACCCAGCAACTGGCAGCGTTATGGAGTGGCAGTTCAGGCAGCAAACTGATTTTGGCGTGAATCGAATCCTGCCACCCCATAGGAGAAATGCCACCCCAAATCAGCTTTATAATATAGAGAGATAATTCAACACACTCATGCTAAACTTCAAAGCCCCAAGTATCATCTCCTACCAGATATACCTGCTCAGCCCCTCAGGCATGGGACATTAAGAACATAAGAACATAAGAGATGCCAATTTTGGATCAGGCCAAAGGCCCATCCAGTCCAACACTCTGTATCACACAGTGGCCAGAAATACCAGTGCCATCAGGAGGTCCACCAGTGGGGCCAGGACATTAGAAGCCCTCCCACTGTTGACCTCCCCCCCAAGCACCAAGATGACAGAGCATCACTCGTTGTATGTCCATGTTCCACTAAGTCAAGGCTAGCTGGAACATGTGGTAAGGTCTTTTCAATGGTGCTGCTGGCAATATGGAATGCCCTCTCTTGGAAGACATATTCATCATCATTCCCTACAGTGATTGTCAAGGCTATTCATTTTAAATGTTGTTCAATGATGTTATCATATGTTGCTACCCACACCAAAAGGTCAGTATACATTCCAATCCCAAAGAAGGGCAATGCCAAGGAATGTTCAAGCTATCGCACAATTGCACTCATATCACACGCTAGCAAGGTCATGCTCAAGATCCTACAAGCTAGGCTTCAACAGTACGTGGATAGAGAACTACCAGAAGTACAAGCTGGGTTTCAAAGAGGTAGAGGAACTAGAGATCTAATTGCCAACATTCGCTGGATTATGGAGAAAGCAAGAGAGTACCAGAAAAATATCTACTTCTGCTTCATTGACTATGCTAAAGCCTTTGACTGTGTGGATCACAACAAACTATGGCAGGGCCTTAAAGAGATGGGAGTACCAGACCACCTCACATGTCTCTTGAGAAACCTGTATAAGGGCCAAGAAGCGACAGTTAGAACCGGATATGGAACAACTGATTGGTTTAGCATAGGAAAAGGAGTACGACAAGGATGTATATTGTCACCTTGCTTATTTAATATATATGCAGAGTACATCATGCGAAATGCTGGCCTGGATGAATCACAAGCGGGAATTAAGATTGCTGGGGAAAAGATCAACAACCTCAGATATGCAGACAATACCACTCTAATGGCAGAAAATGAAGAGGACCTAAAGAGCCTCTTGCTCAGAGTAAAAGAGGAGAGCGCAAAAGTGGGCTTGAAACTCAACATCAAAAAAACTAAGATCATGGCATCCGACCCCATCACTCCTTGGCAAATAGAAGGGGAAGTCGTGGAAGTAATGACAGACTTCACGTTCCTGGGATCCCAGATCACCACAGACTGTGACAGCAGCCATGAAATTAAAAGACGTCTGCTCCTTGGGAGGAAAGCGATGGCGAACCTAAACAGCATGATAAAAAGTAAGAGACATCACCCTGCCAACAAAAATCCGCATGGTCAAAGCAATGGTATTCCCAGTAGTCATGTATGGCTGCGAGAGTTGGACTATAAAAAAGGCTGAGCGCCGAAGAATAGATTCTTTTGAACTATGGTGCTGGAGAAGACTCTTGAGGGTCCCTTGGACTGCAAGAAGATCAAATCAGTCAACCCTAAAAGAAATCAACCCTGAGTCTTCCCTGGAAGGCCAGATAATGAAACTGAAGCTCAAATACTTTGGCCACCAAATGAGAAGGGAGCACTCACTGGAGAAGACCCTGATGCTGGGAAAGATTGAAGGTCAAAGAAGACAGGGACGGCAAAGGATGAAATGGTTAGACAGTGTCATCGATGCAACGAACATGAAATTGAGCCAACTTCAGAGGACAGCGGAAGACAGGAGGTCCTGGCGGGAGCTGGTCCATGGGGTCACGAAGAGTCGGACTCGACTGTGCGACTGAACAACAACATCCCACACCAAAAGTGTTTTAAACTGGGGGGAAAAGATAGGTCCCACTAATTTTAATGGGAACTATTCCCACATAAGCACCGCAGACTTAAAGTTACACTGGAAGCAAAGCTCCTTCGAATCACCTGACAGTAACCAATGACAGCTGTGAGATGGATTCTTCCATGTGAAGTAAAGCCTTAAAGTTCCTTTCCCCCCACCCCTCTTACATTACTTTGGTTCACAATGTGAAAAGGAAGTGTTCAGCATATCCTGTTTTCAAGACAGCAAAACTGCTGGGAGTTTGTTTTGGTCACTGCTTCAAACAGTTTGAGCCCTAACACAATGAAGTCACAAGCCACTCAAGAAAAAAACAAAAATGAATGTGTACTTTATCTAACAGGAAACATTGATGTGACTTCCAGCCATAATGTATATGTTAAGATGATGAAATCACCTTAGTTCTACATCACAGAGATGGTAAGTGAACGAGGGTCCTGTACAGCATATCAGTACTGTTATTATCATTGTTTGCCTTGTCATCTGTCATAAGTTTCAGGTCACTGATTTCTTTTTCCTTTTTGCTTTAAAGGATGCATATGTAATATCCTCACAATGGATCTGTAAATGTTTTACATTCTTGTTAGTTTAAGTGCCTTGGAAACTGCCTGCATGAGGCAATTAAGATTTAAAAGATCTGAAATAAGCCACCAGAAACAGGATCTAAGGGAGAGTGGAAACTGTATTTTGTAATGTTTTAGCACATGCAGGCTCGTAGCTACAATGGGGCATTTTGGGGCCCAGCTCCTGACCTCCTACCAAGGCCCCATTAATTTCCTTTCGGCCCAGGCCCTCCGACTCTCTGGTAAAATGCAGCAGCCGCCATGAACTCCCCCACTCTGCCATGGCCGCTGCTTCCCTTGCGTTCCCCCTGCGCCGCACCTTTCTCCCCTCCACTGCACCGATCAAGTGCCCCCCAAGGAATTTAAATACCCCCTGACTTAAAAAAACTTGGCTATTTGCCTGAGCACATGCCAGTTCACCACTGAAATGCAAATACAGATTCAGTTTCTTTGTATAGCTAAGTATAACAGATTTCTAGAAAGTGACAGGGATTATCATGGTAGAACAGTACACCACATGACTGATCACTGTAATAGCCCGATTATATCAAATCCTACCACAAGTTACCCCGAGAAACATAATTTGGCCATGGTTATCCATGTCTGGAACTAGTTCCAGCTCCTGACAACCTAGCAGTTTGAAAGCAAGAAATTGCAAGTAGATAAATAGGTACCACTTCAGTGGGAAGGTAACAGCATTCCGTGCACCTTGGTGTTTAGTCATGCCGGCCACATGACCACAGAAATGTCTTCGGACAGCGCTGGCTCTTCGGCTTTGAAACGGAGATGAGCACCACAACCCTAGAGTCGGATTCGACTGGCTTTCGAGCAAGGGAACCTTGATCTTTACTTTATCCATATCTAATTACATCCACGATGGACTACTGCAATGCGCTGTATGTGGGCTGTTTAGAAGTTTCAACTGGTACAAAATGCCACAAAGAAGTTGCCTGTAGGTACACGTTTATTATGCCAATTTTAAAAGAGTTTCCTTGGTTCCCAATTATCTTCCAAGCACAGCTCAACAGGCTAGTTATGATCTATGAAGCCTCATATGGTCTCAGGCCCAGGTATCTAAAAGACCATTCTCTCCCAGTTGATCTTCATCAGAAGCCCTGCAGTTAAGTCAGAAGCCCTGCTCTGTATGCCCCCTCTGGCTGGAGCTCCACAACCAGTTTTTCCCCCTGTGAGGGCACCCAGATTACTCCATTAAAGCTCACCTTTACACTTATTGCAGAAGACAGAAAGTGACACATACATATATACATATATATCTGAGAGTGAACAAAACAGCATTACTACAAAATGGGTGTGAGCCACTGTGGAACATTTTGACAGAAAGGCGGAAAACAAGTATTTTAAACAAAAATAAATACTGCCAATCAATGAGATAGCATGGAGATGAGAGAAGAACACTGGGGAGCTACAGGCAACCCATACGCAGTCACTACCTGACTGTCTGAACACTGAAGTATTCCCACCCACAAATCCCAAGATAATTCAGTCAGCAGCTGCAGCCATGAAAATCCCAGGTGCAAGAATAGCTTCTGGCACCCTACAACAGGAAACCAAATTGTGTGAATCAACCTTGTGTTACTTTAGTAAAATTCTAATGCGTTTCTATAGAAACCTTTGGGGCTACTCCCACACATACACTTCCTGCACTTTTGAGATTCATTAAGCCCATAACAAGTTAGCTTTTCACCTATGTTACTGCTGTGCCAAGGAACCCAATAGGCATGTGTCTGTGGATTAGAAAGTGAATTCCACCACAAGGGAGGTGGGGAGGAAAGTCCATACCAGCCTCAGCAGTTCTGAATTTAATCACTGCTCTTGCATTGTAATGCCTGGCTGGTCGCTGCATAGTGCTCACAAGTACCTCTGCTCACCATCTTCCTGATAAGTTTATGAAAACTCAAAAATAAGCTTTTCGTAAGTTAAAAGCCTGGCCCTGGAGAGAAAGCAGCGTTTTCTCAAACGGCTGGCTTTTCAAATAAAAGTTCCATGTAAGCTACAAACAAGTACAGGGAGCCCCAGGTCAGATGCCTGCCAAAGGATTTTCAATTGTAAAAACACACACAAACACAGAAACGGAAGAAGGGAGGGAGAGACTTTTAAGCAGAGGCCATCGGAGACAGGAAGTAGAGGGATAATCTGTAGAAGGGATGAGAATAGAGTTCCCCGGTGAATGAGCCCTTGAAAAGCCACACGGAACAAGCATCGCAGAGAGAGAGAGAGAGAGAGAGAGAGAATAAGAACATGACAGCCTTCGTGTGAGCAGGGCGTCGCGGATAGATTCGTAAATAATAACCCATGTCGCCGGGAAGGTTACAGTTAACTTCGGAGTGATGCTGATGAATCAGGCAAAGCTGTCTCCCTCGCCAGTGGCAAGCTCGGAATTGCCCTGCCATCCCCTCTACGCAAACACAAAGGCGCCGGTCCTCTTCCAGTCGCCCACCAACACACACGCACACTTCACGATCAACACAAACCTTTCGTCGTCCATTGTGCGCAGCCCGAGTGGCGCTTGAACTCTGCATGCACCCTCGTCTCCAGTCCTCAGGCAATGCCGCTTCTACCCCCGTTCGCCCGGAGCTGGGTACAGCAAGCTGGGAGCATTAATCAGCGCCTGTGATTCAGCATGGCTGCAATCGGATCCCCCTCTCGATCTGCGGCGCGGCTTCCTCTCACTCCGTCCTAAAGCAACAGCAGCGGCTTAACGTAGGAGCAGCACGCTCCTTACCCAGAGCTCCCCGCTGCCGCTCTTGCTCCAGCCTCGGCAGCCCACTCCCTTCTCTCCTCCTCCTCCCGCTCTAAGCTTGCTACTCTGTCTCCTGGCAACAACAGCTGTGGGCATAGGTACATTGCACCGCCCCAGCTGCTGCGTTTGCAGTGCATCCTCCAGGCTGGCTAAAAAACGAACGCACCAACAGGGATTTAACAAAAACTGCAAGGCAAGGGGAATAGCCCCTCTTGCTCCCAGAACTGGCACCGTTTCCCAAATATTTATGTGCATTGCATCACTTATTTGGATTCCTATCCGTTCTTGTCCAAAGCCACAAAGCAGTTAGCATTATACTTAATACATATATTTTTAAAAGTTATATTTCACTTCTAACTGCTACCACAGTGACAGCATCAGAACAGTGGGTCTTCAACCCATGGATCGAGACCCTCAGATATGTCTGCTTTGAAGAAAGAGCTCCTGTAAGTGTGAAGGGATAGGGAGCAAGGGCATTATGACTCCTGCTTATCTTTGCAGAAGTAGCGACAGAAGCAGCAAGATGGTAAGACCGGGCACTTACTGGTGAAAAGTTATTCTTATACCAGGTTCAGAACCACCCTTTGCCCTGCATCACTATGCACCTGCAAGTTAGGCACCAGCCTCCTCTACAGGACTGAGCTCATAACTGTGGCTCTTCCTGTCATGCTGTTGTGATGGCACATGAGTGTGATGTCATGTGACCTCCTGTCACATGGTAGTAATTGTCACCAGTGTTCCCTCTAAGCTGAGTTAGTGTGAGCTAACTCACTTTTTTTTTAGTTTCCAGCTCACACATTTTTGTCTTAGCTCAGGAAGGATCGCTCCAGAGCAAACTATGCAGTAGCCAAATCACTTGCTCACAACTTTAATGCCAGTAGCTCACAAAGTAGAAGAAGAAGAGATTGGATTTATACTCCGCCCTTCACTACCCAAAGGAGTCTCAGAGCGGCTTACAAACTCCTTTCCCTTCCCCTCCCCACAACAGACACCCTGTGAGGTAGGTGGGGCTGAGAGAGTTCTGACAGAAACTGCTCTTTTTCAAGAACAGCTGTGCCAGAACTGTGGCTTGCCCAAGGTCATCCAGCAGGTGCAAGTGGAGGACTGGGGAATCAAACCCGGTTCTCCCAGATTAGAGCCCGTGCACTTAACCACTACACCAAACTAGAATCTTGTCTCCACGACTTTGTTGTTGTTGCTCAGTCGCACAGTCAGGTCCGACTCTTCGCGACCCCATGGACTACATTACGCCAGACCCTCCTGTCTTCTGTCATGCTCCGGAGTTTGCTTAATTTCATGTTCGTTGCCTCGATAACACTGTCTAACCATCTCATCCTTTGCTGTCCCCGTCTTCTTTGACCTTCAATTTTTCCCAGCATCAGGTCTTCTCCAGTGAGGGCTCCCTTCTCATTTGGTGGCCAAAGTATTTGAGCTTCAGCTTCAGTATCTGGCCTTTCAGGGAACAGTCAGGGTTGATTTCTTTTAGAACTGACTGATACAATCTCCTTGCAGTCCAAGGGACTCTCAAGAGTCTTCCTTATAGTCCAACTCTCGCAGACATACAGTACTACTGGGAATACCATTGCTTTGACCTTACGGACTTTTGTTGGCAAGGTGCTGTCTCTACTTTTTATTATGCTGTCAAGGTTTGCCATCGCTTTCCTCTCAAGGAGCAGGCGTTTTTTAATTTCATGGCTGCAGTCACTGTCTGCGGTGATCTGGGATCCCAGGAACATGAAGTCTGTCACTGCTTCCACAACTTCTCCTTCTATTTGCCAAGGAGTGATGGGGCCGGATGCCATGATCTTAGTTTTTTTGATGTTGAGTTTCAAGCCAACCTTTTCACTCCTCTTTGACCTTCAGCAAGAGGCTCTTTAGGTCCTCTTCATTTTCTGCCATTAGAGTGGTATCGTCTGCATGTCTGAGGTTGATGTTTTCCCCAGCAATCTTGGCTTCTGAGTCATCCAGGCCGGCATTTCGCATGATGTACTGCCATTAGAGTGGTATCGTCTGCATATCTGAGGTTGTTGATCTTTTCCCCAGCAATCTTAATTCCCACTTGTGATTCATCCAGGCCAGCATTTCACATGATGTACTCTGCATATATATTAAATAAGCAAGGTGACAATATACATCCTTGCCGTACTCCTTTTCCTATGCTGAACCAATCAGTTGTTCCATATCCGGTTCTAACTGTCGCGTCTTGGCCCTTATACAGATTTCTCAAGAGACATGTGAGGTGGTCTGGTACTCCCATCTCTTTAAGGACCTGCCATAGTTTGTTGTGATCCACACAGTCAAAGGCTTTAGCATAGTCAATGAAGCAGAAGTAGATATTTTTCTGGTACTCTCTTGCTTTCTCCATAATCCAGCGAATGTTGGCAATTTGATCTCTAGTTCCTCTACCTCTTTGAAACCCAGCTTGTACTTTTGGTAGTTCTCTATCCACGTACTGTTGAAGCCTAGCTTGTAGGATCTTGAGCATGACCTTGCTAGCGTGTGATATGAGTGCAATTGTGCGATAGCTTGAACATTCCTTGGCATTGCCCTTCTTTGGGATTGGAATGTATACTGACTTTTTCCAATCCTGTGGCCACTGCTGCGTTTTCCAAATTTGCTGGCAAATTGAGTGCAGCACTTTAACAGCATCATCTTTTAAGGCTTTGAATAGCTCAGCTGGAATACCATCACCTCCACTAGCTTTGTTGTTAGTAATGCTTTCTAAGGCCCATTTGACTTCTCACTCCAGGATGTCTGGCTCGAGGTCAGTGATTACACCGTCGTGGTTGTCAAGGACATTGAGGTCCTTCTTGTATAGTTCTTCTGTGTATTTGTACCATATTTTCCTAATCTCTTCTGCTTCAGTTAGGTCCCTAACTTTTTTGTCCTTTATCATGGCCAGCTTTGCATGGAATGATCCCTTGATTTCTCCAATTTTCTTGAAGAGATCTCTAGTCCTTCCCATTCTATTGTTTTCCTCTATTACTTTGCATTGTTCATTCAGGAAAGCCTCCTAATCTCTCCTTGCTGTTCTCTGGAAATCTGCATTCAGTAGGGTAAATCTTTCCTTTTCACCTTTGCCTTTCGTTTTCCTTGTTTCCTCTGCTATTTGTATAGCCTCATCAGACAGCCACTTTGCTTTCTTGCATTTCTTTTTCTTTGGGATGGTGGTGATTGCTGCCTCCTGTACAATGTCACAAACCTCTGTCCGTAGTTCTTCAGGCACTCTATCTATTAAATCTAGTCCCTTAAACCTATTCTTCACCTCCATTGTATATTCATCAGGGATCTGATCTAGGTCAAATCTGAATGGCCGGGTGCCGCAAGACAGGGTGAGCTCCTGTCTCTAGTTCCAGCTCCTGTCAACCTAGCAGTTCGAAAGCAAGAAATTGCAAGTAGATAAATAGGGACCACTTCGGTGGGAAGGTAACAGCGTTCCGTGCGCCTTGGTGTTTAGTCATGCCGGCCACATTACCACGGAAATGTCTTCGGACAGTGCTGGCTCTTCGGCTTTGAAACGGAGATGAGCACCGCAACCCTAGAGTCGGATTCGACTGGCTTTCGAGCAAGGGAACCTTTACCTTTACTTTACCTAGCTCATGATCTGAGCCCCAGTCAGCTCCAGGTCTTGTTTTTACTGACTGGATAGAGCTTCTCTATCTTTGACTGCAGATTATATAATCAATCTGATTTCGGTGTTGCCCATCTGATGATGTCCATATGTAGAGTCGCCTCTTAGGTTGTTGGAAGAGGGTGTTCACTATGACCAGCATATTCTCCTGACAAAATTCTGTTAGCCTTTGCCCTGCTTCATTTTGTTCTCCCAGGCCAAACCTGTTACCTTTTGACTTCCTACTTTAACATTCCAGTCCCCTATGATGAGGTAGACATCTTCTTTTGGTGTTAGTTCTAGGAGATGTTGTAGGTCTTCATAGAACCGGTCCACTTCAGTCTCTTCTGCATCAGTGGTTGGGGCTTTGACTTGAATTACTGTGATGTGGAATGGTTTGCCTTGGATTCAGACCGAGATCATTCTGTCATTTTTGAGATTGTATCCCATTACTGCCTTCCGCACTCTCTTGTTGACTATAAAGGCCACACCATTTTTTCTATGGGATTCATGGCCACAGTAGTGGATATAATGGTCTTCTGAATTAAATTCGCCCATTCCTGTCCACTTTAGTTCACTGATTCCCAAGATGTCGATGTTCAGTCTTGCCTTCTCATTTTTTACCACGTCAAGCTTACCTTGATTCATAGATCTTACATTCCAGGTTCCTATGCAGTATTGTTTTTTGCAGCATCGGACTTTCCTTTTACCATCAGACCCATCTACAGCTGAGCTTCCTTTCGGCTTTGGCCCAGCTGCTTCACTCTTTCTGGGGTTACTTGTACTTGCCCTCTGCTCTTCCTCAATAGCATATTAGATACCTTCCTATCTGAGGGGCTCATCTTCCGGCGTCGTATCTTTTAGCCTTTTGTTACTGTCCATGGGGTTTTCTTGGCAAAGATACTGGAGTGGGTTGCCATTTCCTTCTCCAGTGGATCACACTTGGTCTGAGTTCTCTGCTGTGGCCTGTTCATCCTGGGTGGCCCTCCACGGCATAGCCCACATCCTCATTGAACCATGCAAACCCCAACGACTTAGAGAGAGCATTGATTATCACCCATGGTAGCAGGGGTTAAAGGTAGGTGCCTGCTCTGGAAATGAAGAAGGGCACTGTGTTAGAGCAAAAACATTTAGGAAGAGATAAGTAGTGCAAGTATTTTTTAGGATAATGGTACTCAGGAATGAAGAGCCAGAGTCTGGGCCTGTAGGAGTAGTATATTTTATAAGCTGCCTTGAGTCTCAGTGAGAAAGGAGGGCTGCAAAAGGTACATAAATACCACAGAAAATAGTGAGGAGAACCCCCACCTAATTTTGTATAAAACAACCTTTTCTGTTTGAGAGGTGACAACTTCCATTTAAAGAATAAGAAAATTGGCTTTTAAAAAAATATGTGGCAATGTCCCCCCAGAAGGGACAGTATTTCAAACTTCACTCACTTTTTCTAGTCCATCTCTGCTTCTCCAAGCCTTCCCTTGACTAGTGAGGTGTATACGGCCAACCACAGCCTCTACAGAGTGGGACTACTTCTTAGGGCTGCTGCTGCCCAGTGAGCCACCTCAAATTTTGTTCCTGGGGTTTATCATTTACCCAGTTGTGCTTCTTCTGAAGTTTTGGCTGAGCATTCCCACTGCAATATGGCTAATAGTAATGCAAACATCTTTGAAATGATATATTCCTAAACATTCGCTATCCACCATCACTATATTCCTAAACATATCTGCTAGGAATCATAGATTCAAGTGGGTAGCCGTGTTGGTCTGAAGCAGCAGATCAAAGTTTAAGTCCAGTGGTACCTAAGACCAACAAAGCTTTGTTCAAAGTATAAGCTTTCATGTGCGAAGAACACTTCTTCAGATACAGTGAAATAAGACGTCCTCAGCCTTTAAATATAGGTAGTGAATGCCCTCCCACTCCCTCTCTCTACCGATATGTAATGGTTTCACTGTATCTGAAGAAGTGTGCATGCACATGAAAACTTAGACCTTGAATAAAACTTTGTTGGTCTTAAAGGCGCCACTAGACTCAAACTTTGTTCTGCTGCTAGGAATCAGGGGGACTTGCACGAAAACATGTTTAGGATTATGTTCCTGGTAGAACTTAGTTTACCAGTGCCGACAAGCTGCAAAACCACTAGTGATGGAGTTGACAGCCAAGTTAAGTCATAGAATCAGCTTTCAGTGCCAGGAATCAAGCCCAGAAATTGGTGTACTTATGAACTTGTTTGACAGGAGTATTATTGCTAAAGAATGCTCTAAAACTCCTCCTCCTGGCCAATGCTCCCTCTAAGCTGTGGAGTCCTGTGAGCAAAAATTCCACTTTGTAAGCTACTGGCATTAAAGTTGTGAGTGAGTGATTTGGCTACAGCATAGATCAGTTTGCTCTGGAGCCATCCTTCCTGAGCTGAGACAAAAATGTGTGAGCTGGAGGCTAAAAAACTGCAAGCTAGCTCACACTAACTCATCTTAAAGGGAACACTGCTCCTGGACATCGTCCATCCTCTTCTAAAGGGAGCAACATACCAACAGGGCCACCTCTCCTGCTATGTTCTCCCATGAGAGCTGCACTCATCTGAGCAAGTCTTCTGAATGTGCCACCCTGTAGATGGGTAAAATTGACAACTGCCTGTTAATGTGTATTCTCTGTGCTGGCTTCACATTATGGAACGACCTGCCTGAAGCTATCAGGAAGCCCCCCCCCCCCATGCTGCTAACATTTCACATGGGGTTGCCAGCTCCAGGCTGGGAAATACCTAGAGATCTGGGGGTGGAGCCTGAGGAGGGTGAGGTTTGGGAAGGGGAGAGATTTCAAAGGGGAAAATGCCCTAGATCCCACCTTCCAAAATGGCCATTTTCTCCAGGTGAACTGATTGTCACCTGAAAATCAGTTGTAATCCCAGGAGATCTTCAGCCACCATCTGGAGGCTGGCAACCCTAGCTTCAGAGAATGGGCAAAACAAAAACTTTTGGGAGGGCATTCTTATAAAGGAATCAGAACTACAGTATAATGGATCATCTCAGGAGGCTGCTTCTACAAGGGACAAGATTAAAGTATATTGCAATATTATGGTAACTTTAGATGGTCAGATTGCCTTCTTTACCTAAATTCCTTTGTTTATTAGAAATCTTGGCTGTTTGAATTGTTTTTATTGTATTTTATAGCCCATGTTTTGTTCAATCTGTTCTGTAATTTTAAGAACGCATAGGCCATTTAGTAATTTTAATATTGTATATTTCCTAAAATTTATAAGATTCATGTGCATTGCTGTAACTGATCTTGAGCTGGTCACGAACCGTATTAATACATTTGATTTGATTTGAACCCACCTGCTCTTTCATTGAATTGGGGGGGGGGTTAGGTTTTGTAATCTGCCTGGAGTCTCAGTGCGAAAGGCAGACTACTAATTAAGTTGTTAATAATTTAATAGAAATGCTCTGCTCTAGTACACTTTGGGTCTCAAGAGCTACTGCAAGGTAGTACCAAAACGCTGTGACCTCTCTGGTTCAAATGTGACTTCAATTGTTAATTGACAAAATGGCCCTAAGGAATACACTTTCTCCCTGCCTTAGTTCCCCAGCTGAATTGTGATAATAACCATCCACAAGGAGCAGGTTTTGGATCTTTCTACACACACCCTTCTCATCATGGGTCCTAATTTCATTCCCCAGCCATTCATTATGAAAGGTGTTCACTAGTTATACTGCAGGAAATCTTATCCAGATCTTTTCCTGCTGGTTTTAGCACACTTTTATTGATATCTGTTTGAAAATGCTTGGTGATGTGGGTTCCACCACCATCTGTAATTTACTCAGCTATATTCCATCCATAGAGAAAAATTTTATTCAGCAGAAATACATGCCAGTCTGTTTAAAATTTAGTTCTTCATTCTGACTGCAGCTTCCATGCTTCCATCAGAGATCCCGAAAAAATATTACCATTGCCTACTAGCTTAACTACAATCTTAGCATGCGCTTATTGAGTTTATGTATCACAAAATAGGGCCTCTGTGTGTGTGCATTAGAGTAGACTGATCCAGTGCCACTTCAGGAAAGCATGAAAGTATTATTTGTATCTTCCAAACTCCCTTGATGAAACCTGAACCAGTGGGAAATTTTGCTAGAATGCCCATGCCTTACTCTCCCTTACTAGCGATGCAAGATTAGTGTTACAATACTAAACAGAGCTATCTGGAAGCTCAGTTGAAATCTGTAGGACTAACTTCCTGGAAAGTGTTTTTAGGATTAATGTGGTTAGGCTGTTAATGAGCATGATAAGGCATTCTTTGGCCCCTGCCACACGGCAGGGGAAAAGCCCTTTAAAGCGCGGCTTTTAAAAGCCGCGCCAACGTTGATCCGGCTCGGCGGGATCCCACGGATCCCCCGGCCGAGCCGCCTTTTCTCCCCGGCGCGATCAAACGCCGGAGAGAAAAGACGGCTCTAACCGGGAGCCGGCCGATCTGCGCATGTCGGAGCATGCGCAGTTCGGCTCCGGCCCGGGCTTGAGCCGGCGCAAGGGAGCGCCGGCGATCAGACGCCCGGGAAGAGGCGCCTCATCCGTTTGAACCACCGAGGTAGGTGGTTCAGTTTGAGGCGGTTCTTCCCGGGTTTGGGCCAGTTTGGAGGCGGAAGCAGAACGCTTCCCAGATGTTGTGGTGTGATCGCGCTGCTTTGATCCGCCTCCAAACTGTCCCGTTCCCGGGCCAAATCGCCTCGTGTGAACGGGGCCTGAGAAGACCAGAGGGCTCAAAAGAAAGGATGTCCCTACCACTACCAATGTTTTCTATTTTAAAAAAATCTAACCTCCATTGGGTTCCTGCTGCCATTTTCTGGCTGAGTTTTTAAGTTGCATGTCAGACAAATTCAACAAGCAAAATACTCTGAAGAACAATTCAGTGCCAGCAAAATCTGTACCTGTTGCATTTCAGAGAAAGACACTAAAGCACTCCAGCTTTCTTAAAAGGGGGCAAATATTGGTCTGAACAATTAGCATGAGAAGCAAAAGAAGACTATCCCCCCCCCCATTTTTCCCTTTCTTCTAGTTATGAGGCAGGGATTATGGGTCTGTTCGGCAAAGGCCTTGTTAAGGTAAAGGTAAAGGTTCCCTTGCTCGAAAACCAGTCGAGTCCGACTCTAGGGTTGCGGTGCTCATCTCCATTTCCAAGCCGAAGAGCCAGCGCTGTCCGAAGATGTTTCCGTGGTCATGTGGCCGGCATGACTAAACACCAAGGCGCACGGAACGCTGTTACCTTCCCACCGAAGTGGTTCCTATTTATCTACTTGCAATTTCTTGCTTTCGAACTGCTAGGTTGGCAGGAGTTGGAACTAGAGACGGGAGCTCACTCCATCATGCGGCAACTCGGGTCTCGAACTGCTGAACTACCGACCATCCACAGCCTGCAGTTCAGTGTCTTAATCACTTGAGCCACTGCAGCTCCAAAAGGCTTTGTTACTGCTACATAACAGGAGCTCATAATTCTTGCCTGTGTATTATTTCTTTACTTAGTACATTTAGCATCTCCCTTCTCCCAAGAAGCTCGTGGTGGTTATATCTCCTCCTCACCTCCATTTTATCCTTACAAGAAGCCCATGTGACTGGCCGAAGGTCAACCTGAGAGCTTCATGGCAGAATGATTAGGGCCCCTCTCTCCCAAATTGTAATCCACCATCTAAACATACTGTGCCTTACAAACACAAACAAGACAGAGTCAAAGTTCCTGATGAACACAGAGAAAACACTAGCTTGCAAAATATTTTAATGGAAGGGATATTATCCTAGGAATGTATTGATCTAAAGATTGCCGAATCCAGACTCCAAGAGGAGACCAGGGCTTTTAAAAACAACGTGGAGAAATTACAGGTGCATCTTTTCCTACCACTCCAATACTATGATGGTAAGCCACACCTGGCAAAAATCCCACCTCTGCATCTCCTAGAGCACTTATCTGCAACCAATGGTTCAGAATCCCCAGGTGTGAGTTGAGTTCTCCTCATGCATTGAGAGCAGTAGCTGAGGTAAGTCAGTGGTGGAAAGAATTCCTTCATGCCTGATCCTTGGCTCATTCCTCAGTACAGAATGCCTCCCACTGCTCAGCTTGTGTTCCTGTCCCTCTCTTGGCTTGCTGCCCACAAACCCAGCCTTGACAGTAGAAAAATGTCATAACTGTCCATTCTCTGTCATGGGATTTCCTGTCATTTGCTTGCAACTTAATGGGTCCGAGGCCTGGAAAGGTTGAAAACTGCTATCACAGAGGTTATGTCAGCACTGTCAGAGCCTGGCCAGGTTAATTAAGACTCTACAAAATGTTTCTTAGATTTCAGAAATAAGTTTACACAGAAAGTATGACCCCCCCCCACCAAACGTTTGTTATCCACAGAAACTTTCACTGTGAATTAAAATGGATAAAAACCCAAATCTTCAGGCCTGCACTGCCAGCAGATAAAGGGTGGGTTAGTGGTGCCCCATCTATTTCATTGCCCAGTATGTGAAGGCAATATATCCCGGTTTGGCATTTCTTGATTACATCATCCTACTACTGGATTTAGGTATTTACATAATCTGTTTTGGAAAGGTTCATACTCAGTACTACAATCACTACAAGTTACCTTCTGGTTCTTCCGCCTGAATATTTATTCAGTGTGTTCAGCAATTCTCTAACTCTAGAATGCACCCTCTAGAAGTTCCCTGCTACCCACAATACACCACTTTGTCATGATCTCCAAGAGATGTCACACATAGGACTGCACACTTAAAGGTCACAGCATGTGATTTTCTACCCAGGACGGATATGCACGTCTGCCCCACTCTTCAGTGAAAGGTTTTCTGCCTTCTAGGCAGACTGAGAAATAAGCAAGCACCTTCACGCTCAATTCTTATCGGATCACCCAGAGGCACAAAAAGAATTATTTTAAATGTTAGTGGTATACATTTTGCTTTCTCTCCACACCAGAGTCATTGTAAGTAGCTTTTGCTTAACTTAAACAGAAAAGCAACATAACACACTTATGAAGCATATTTTAGCCACCCTTTCTCCAAAGAGCTCTACAAACACATAGTTTTCATTTTATTCTAACACTGCTGCAGGTTTAGTTAGGTTGCAAGATTGTGATTGGTTTAAAGTCACACAATGAGCTTCATATCTGAGTGGGAAATGTGAAACGAGTTTGCCAACATACCCAGTTGCTACTCTTCAGTCCAGTTTAGAAATAGTGTTAATATAGCACTGCCAGAGTCCAGAATGCATGAGAGCACAGTAATACTTACAGCAGCCCTGTAAGATAAACCAACATTATCCCTAAGGGGAATAGCTTTCCTTGATCCAGCTAGTGAATTTATGGCTGAGATTAGTTTTGAACCATCAAGTTCTCCTAGCCACAACACCACAACACCTTTTAACTTATTTCTTGTGCCATAATGTAGGTCTGTAAAATCCAAGACATTTGTTTGCTACAGGGGGGAAACATACAATTGCTGACAGGTGCTACCAGTGCATTGGCTGTTTATGTGTCGGTCATGACCATGTCTCAGGTGTATACGTTTGCTGGCACCATTCCTCTCAGTCAAATGCCATTGTGATACACAGAGCCCTGGTAGCTGCAGAAGCAACACCAGTAGTACTTATGTCTTCCAAAGCAAGCATCATTCTGATACTTCAGCCTCTTCCTGAGTTACTGCTGCCCAAACCAGCAGCAAAGGGTAGTTTGTAACCCTCATTATCACTTTGCTTTCAGCATCCACCAGGGCTGTTGTTTCTGTCTCTGAACTTCTGAAGCCTTTTAATGGAGCCTGAGATATGCTACTGCTGCTATGATAAATGATTCCTCCACTGGTTGACAAAAACTATTCCCTAATGATGCAGTTTTCAAGATCACTATTCCTCACAGGCCTTTAAGGTCTCTAAGATCTTAGAGAGCCACTGTGATGTAGTGATTAAGAGTGTCAAGCTAACATCTGGGAGACCTGAGTCTGAATCTCCTTGAGCCAGTCACACTCAGCCCAACTTACCTTCAGTGTTCCCTCTGAGTTCATGTGAGCCAGCCCATGGTTTTTTAGCTTCCAGCTCACACATTTGTGTCTTAGCTCAGAAAGGATGGCTCCAGAGCAAACTAATTTATGCAGTAACCAAATTGCTTGCTCACAACTTTAATGCCAGTAGCTCACAAAGTAGAATTTTTGCTCACAAGACTCCACAGCTTAGAGGGAGTATTGCTTACCTCATAGGATAAAATGGAGGAGCGGAGAATGATGTAAATTGTTTGGGTCCCCAATGGAGAAAGACGGGGTACAAATGAATTAAATCAATCTTCCTCAACAAAACTAAATCAACAGCCCATATTCTTCATGATACCAAACATCTTTGTCTTCTGTGCTTGTATAGATATCTGCCCCCCAGGCCAGTCCAGGGATGGGGGAAAGAATTCTGCACTGGCACCATACATTACTCAATAACCCAGAAAGATAGGCTTTCTGGATTTAAGAACAATAGCCACCAGGAATCTCTCAGCTTAATCCCTCACCAACCTGAGATTAGAGATCCCCAGAATCTCAGTTGGCATGTGGGTTTTACACATTAGCAACTCTGTCCAGAGCTGCACAG